>NC_056732.1:28609184-28849184 GCF_019279795.1 Protopterus annectens | reverse complement strand
AGGGTTGATATAACTGGAGGATATATGAGGTACAGATAGTGCCACAACGGCCTTACCTAGTAAGAGACCATGTATCAAGCATGATTTACAAATCTGTAAATCAGCTTATCACCAACACCATAGAGCTGGTCTCTTTTATAGATTTTGTAATGTTATAATCACACAGGACTACTAAATGCATATTTGCAAAATGCATACAACTGCACACGAAAAAAAAATAAGTTCAGTCATGTGATGCTGGCACCCAAGCTTTATAATAGCCACTTGATTATACTGCAACTTGTAACGTTGAAATAGCCGAAGCATAGACTTCCCTAACAACATTGTTGTGGTGTAGGTCTATGATAGACATATACACACACATAAATGAGACAAGATTAGATTCTTAACATAGGTGTGTCCACCGGATATGATCTGCTAGTTAAAAAACTCCATTGCAGGATATGCAGTCATTTCCACTGCCCTGACACATAATGCTATAAATGACAGCTGGCATTCCAGCTTACCTACAGTGCTGTAAAAGTGCATCCAACTTACAGCAAATCCTGGTATGAAATTAGTTATGTTAAGATCTCTGGAAATAATATGACAATCATTACCTTCAAGAGTGTCAGATGGAACCTAGGGTTTTCATTTCACTAGCCATGCTGCTTGTTACTGTCTGCAGATTTTCAAGTGTTATATTTATTCTACATTAGGACAGGTGACCAGAAATGTGTTGCCAAATGACTGCCATCTTACTAATACATGTCTATTTCTTTAATATTTTTTATATTCAGATTTTTCTAACTGCAGCTCAGATAAAAAAAAAAGAAAAAAGAAAAACATATATCAGAAGTCGTTTTGCTTCTCCCAATAAATTGCAAACATTCTACTTTCAATGTTCAAACTGAGAGTAGAAAGTCAGAAATGGACATTTGTCCAATGGTACTATTTTTTGCATGGAGCATTGTCACCCTCACACACAGACACACAAGTCGACATATAAATAGCCTAAAAGTCATGGTCAGGAATTTTGTACTTTTTTAGATGTGTGAAACTTATAATTGTTCTGTCAATGTCAAGAGTCATGTATTTTGTTAGATGCTTGAAATATCTAACTTTTTTTTATCATTTGTTGACCAAATGTGCTATTTATACTACTTGGGGAAAATTGGCCAGAGCATCAGTGAACTTACTCTACATCTACAACACTTGCATTGTGTGCAGCCGATCATTGAGGGCATCTGTTCCATTCCTGGTGCAGTGGTCGCTGGAAGAACAGTGTGCAAAACATGGCGATGGGGGGAGTGTGGAGTAGAATAGAATGTCAACTCTTCAGATTTGTTTATGGAAAAGCAGGAGGAGGACATATTTGGCATGGAGTATCATGATGAAGACCAGATAGAGGATACAGAAGATGTTTTCCAGCATAAGTTGTTTAAAGATTTGAAGGGACGTGAGCAGCAGCAGGAAGATGTTATTAATACAACCCTCCAATTGGGAGGGTTGCAGGATGATTTATTGGTTGGGCTTGTTAACCAAAGTGAGCCAGAGACAAGGAAGGATGTATCTTGGGGAGAAATGGTAGAAAGAGTTTATATAAATGAGGGACAAGAGCTTAAGAGAAAGACATTTGCAGAAGTGTTGGAGAACAGACTGAAGACAGAAGAAAGAGGAAGAAAACAGAAGAAATGGAAAGAAAGTAATATATGGCTAGACTTCAGAATAAAGAAGACCTAGAAAATGACAGGAATGACATTTGGGACAAGACAGTTGTGTCTAAGAAACAACACACAATTTATAATAACTTTTATTTTAATTAAAAAAGAGACAATGTGACATTTTCTTTGAGACTGCTGCAGTATTAGAAACTGTTTTGGGAGAATATGAAAAAAGAAAAGAAATATATCTGTGGAATAAATCTATTGTAAAGACTTTTTTTGTGAAACACAAAAAAGTTAATTTACAATTTCAGACAGAAACTGAAAAGTCTGAAACCTTTAAAATATTTATTAAAGAATTTTTGCAAAGAAGTGAAGGACAATTCTAAAGTGTTTGATTATAGATGACTTAGGATAGGGTCTTGGGATTGTAATGCGATTTTGAAAAATGAAAATTGCAAATATTCCTAGTATGATTAATGTTGAAGGTCACAGAGCTGTTAAGCATTTGGAATCACCAAAAACATATTTTTTTTTGTGGGAGGAAGGGATATTTTATAAGTAATTGTGATAAGAAAAAAATTTATTTAGTGGGATATTGGTCATGTTGTAAAAAGAAATGTTATAAATGCAAACAAGCATGACATTTATGGTTGGATTGTGAGAAAGATAAAAGTTCAGAACCTAATATAGAGGGACAGATTAGAGAAGTGGTACATAATAAAGAACAATTGCAACAAGAAGAACAACAAAAAGATAAATGGGAGCGTAATGATAATACTATACAAGAATAAGGTGTGATTAATAAACAAAAAGGGGAAAGGGAGAGAGAAAGTGGATCAGAGGTTAGTGAGAATACATAGATTGGAAATGGCTAAAAAGAAAAGTTCCATTGGCAAAAGGTTTAAAGACGTGAAAATATATTTCTATGATGTGGTTTGAAAATAAAAAGGAAAGGAAATGGATAATTTATTGCAAATTAAGGAGATAGGGAGCAAATAATCATATAATGTTATCAATCATAATAGTAGAAATAATGTAATAAGAAGGATTGGGGTGTTAGAATGGTGTAATATGGAGAGGTAGATTTAATAGTATTGTTGAATATTAAAGGTTTAAATAATTAATTGTGACTTAAAATGTAAAAAGCAAAAAGAAAGATTAGATAAGAAAAATAATGGAAGGAATAATAAAATCTGAGAATTTATAGCTATGGAATTTGAATAAAGTACATATAGAAAAGGGAAACTGAAAACAGAAACAGATTATTTTATGATATCTAAAACTATTAGAATAGTGATAGAAGATGCAGTAGAAACATGTTTCTCAGATGATTAGGCTGTGTGGATAAAAACAGAAGAGAATGGAGAACATATAAAATTGGGAGAGGAATAAAGATCATGAAAAGGGGTGGAGTGAGAAAGGTAGAAAGATATAATAAAGTTACGGAAAGATCATCTGACTATGGGAGACTTTTATAAATATTGGTCAGAATAGTGGATAACATTTAAAGAGAAATATAAACAATGTAATCACTTTGGGAAAGTAGGAAAAAGACAAATACACAAAAAAGAATACAGAGAAACACGAAATCTGTTTTATAAAAATCTGGACAGAAACGAAAGGGAATCTTTCAAACAGGAAGAAGAGATTTAACAAAAGAATTAAGAAAACAATTAAAGATTTATTATATAAACAAAATATATTGCAAGGGAAAAAGGAAGAAGTATCACCATATTTAGGTAAAAGGAAAGGAAGGTAGCAGCATAATGAAAGAAATGAAAAAGATGGAGAATTTAAAAGGCAAAGAAATATTTTGAATATTGTAGTGCAATATGTCAAAGAGATGGTAAAAAAAGAGAGATAAAGAAAAAAATAATTGGCGGATGAAGCAGTTTACAGAAGAAATGAATAAAGAAAAACATGGCAAAACAAATTACAATTGTGGATTTCAGTATGGTAATGAGTTAAATAAATATAAATTCAGCAACAAAACCAGATGGTATAGGATATTTAATGTATAAGAGTTTGATACAATGGCAGAAAGAAGTTTTGATAGAAGTATTTAATAAATGATGGTGTTTGTTATGTAGAAATATGTAGGTGGTTTATGAGATTTATATGGAAAAAAGGGGAGAAGTATGAAATTAAAGAATGGAGGCCAGTAATGTCAAACAATAATGATTACAAGATACTTATGAAGATGATACAAAAAGATTAGAACACAAACTAAATTATGCAATGGAAGAAGGCATTTATGGGATTAAAAGAAAAGTAAGCCAAGAATTATTAATGATAATTAAGGAAACGGTGAACAATATCAAAAAAGAACAAAGAGAAGCAAAATTAATGGTGACTAACAGAAATGAAGCATTTGATTCAATAGAGCATTAAACTTCATGGCAAATAGTAGAAGAATATAATTATAGTATACAAATAAAAATATACGGCTCAGTATGCAAAAATACTAAAACTAGGACCCTAGTAAATGGTTGTCCAAAGAGTAGTATTTTGTTTGTAATGGTCATGAATTGTGTAGTAAAAGAGATAAATGAAGAAGTGGGAAAAAAAGTAAATATGCATAAGAAATGGGTATTTTATATCCAGTTCTTTAACAGTTCACAGATGCATCCACCCTGCTACAGGCTCCATGAAGAGCTCAGTGTCTCTCCAACCTAACACCACTCTAAGTAATCAGCTGCTGTAACACCTTTATCTTTAATCTGGCCTGTGGATACATTGTTATATGAAAAGTGCAGTCCAGGTCTGAACTGTCTGCAAACACAAACAGCTAAAGTTAACTTTGTGCATGTGTCTACCTGTCTGAGCTAATATTCATTATCCCCTGGAGAGCACGCTGCTTTGGCTTGTAAGCAGCCCACACACACACACACACACACACACACACACACACACACACACACACACACACACACACACACACACAATCATCTTCCATTTCTCTTTTAGTCCCTTCTGTTAGCAAATAGTATCCATAGCTGATCAAATACTGTGTGTGTTTGTTAATTTAACTGAGAGCACAGTAGCCTACAGATACAAGGTTATCCTGTTTTTTCACTTGATAAATGGTTAAGAAATGACTTACAGCTTCACAGCAGTTATGGGTCAATTCTGATTGTTTTTCTTAAATACAAACGTGCTTGGATCTTGGCTCATCCCGCTCCATTTGCCCTTGCTACACTCGGGCTCACTCCACTCCCTGCCCCCATATCCAACCCACCCCCAGCACCTGTAATTTAAACTTGACCAAACCACACCCACCAGAGCTCAAACCACCCCATCTGCTACAGTAATTACAACTAACCTCTCCCATTACAGATTACTAGCTATTCCCTCCTCCTTCTCCCTTTGGCTATCTTCTACTTCATAACTAGCTTGACTAATCCCATAGCCATTCTGCTGTCCACTGTACTCTAATTTCCCCAATACCATGATACTCAAATGCCATTATGCCTCTAAAACCCACCTCCTTTGTACTCTTTCCTCTTCTTCTCTTCCTAACTTACCTTCACCTTCTCACCAGTCCTCCAAATTCTAATCACTCTCTGTCCTTTCACATAACTTCTACATACCCCACATATGTTAAACACCCCACAACCACTATATCCCCTCATCTCTATTTCTTCAGTAGCACCTCCTGTTCCCTTATAAACTCATTCGTGTTCACGGCCTCTCATCCCCAATCCCTAACAACACTACTATAACACAACACCCAACTCTCAAAAACAGGACACTCAGCACTCTAAATTCCTCTTTTCCCATATTCATCAACTTATTACCAACCTTCTCTCTGGTGACATTCATCCAAATCCTGGTCCCTCTGTCTCTCTTCATTCAACCCCCCCCCCCCATCCTGCTAATCTCTCCTTTTCACTACATTGAATGCTCAAAGCTTATGTAACAAGATTCCAAACTTACATGCCTGGCTCCAATACAACCACCCCAATATCCTATCCTTTACCAAAACCTGGTTAAAGCCACACATAAAAGATCTTGAAATCACTCCGCCCCACTACAATATAATTAGAAATGACAGGACCCTCAGAGAAGGTGGTGGAGTAGCTCTTCTCTACTCCTCCTCCCTTACTGTTACCCCCTTCACCTAACCCATACCCCATTTCACCATTGCCGAACTAACCCTGGCCCTCCTCCAGATGAATAAAAACAAACACATATGTAGAGCCACTCTTTGCATTCCCCCAGGAGACAATATCCCTATTCTTGAGGATTCCTCTCCTGGTTCTCCTCTAACATTATCAACGAGACCATAATCCTTGGTGAAGTTAATATTAACTGGACCGATATTCAATCTCCTACTTCTTCACACAACATAAATTTATGCAACTTCTCACAACTAATAACCTCTACTATCAGGACCTCAAACCACTTTTCCTCTGGTACTACTCTTGACTGGATTCTTGTTTCCCACCCCCAATACATCTCTAACAGTGGCATCCTATTGTCCCTCTTTTGCTCATCACCTTCCTTCCTCCTCACAACTATCCCACACTTATATCTCCTCCTGCTCTCTCAAAAACTTCAATCCTGAAACCTTCTCCAGCTCTCTAAAGCACACAATCTGGAGTCCTCTAAAAACCTTCTCCCTAGATAATGCAGTAACCTACTTTAACACTACATTCTTAGACCTGTTAAATATCCTTGCTCCCTCCAGAACCAAAAGAATTAAAAGTAAAACTGTCCCATGGTTAATCAAAGAAACTACAACCATTTTTCATCTCCGTGATAAAGCCTGGAAACATTACCAGAAAAATAAAACCCATACCACCCTGACTGAATGCAAGCTACTATGCAACAAAGTAAAAAAAAAACATTGTAGCCGGCTACAAATCATATTTCTCCACCCTTCAAAATAACCACAAGCTCAACCCCAAAAAATTCTGGAATGGCATCTTCACCCTCCTGATGCCTGGAAAAAGAGACAGCCCCTGCCCTGACCCAAATGCCCCAGACCTCTCCTTAGCCACCCAATTTAACTCCTTATTTATTGATTCTATAGACAAACTAACTACTTCCTCCCCCAGCAAAGCTTCACTTCTACCTCCTCCTATCTCTCCTTCCCCTAACACTACCACCTCCCAACCCCCTTCCTTCACTATCAAACTCATTCCTATCACCACCATAAAAATCTCCTTCAGAAAATGAAACCATGGTCACGTGACCCTGATGACCTTCCTTCCTACTTCCTCAAAATGGCTGCTGATGCCGTCGCCTTTCCCATCTCCATTCTAATAAACCGCTCAGTCCAAAAAAGCTACGTACCCCTCCTCTGGAAAAAGGCCTACATCATTCCCCTTCACAAAGGAGGTAATAACAACACTTCCAATTTCTGGCCAATCAACTATGTTATCCCCTATTTCAAAAGTTCTGGAAAAGTGTATCCACCTTCAACTTCTAACCTACCTCACAGACAGCCACCTACTTACCCCCACATAACATGGTTTTAGACCTGGCCACAGTACTCTCCTCTCCTTCCTCGAAACTGCCAACAAAGCCAGAGATTCCGGCTGTCTAGTGTCCACCCTGTTTCTGGACTTATTCAAGACCTTTGACACTATCTCCCATAACCTTCTCCTATCTAAACTCTCTAATCTAAACCTATCCCACTCTTCTGTGAACTGGTTTTCTAGTTACCTCTCTGACAGACAACAAGCTGTCAAATGGAAAAAAGCCACCTCCTCCTTCCTTAATACACCAGCAGGCATACTCCAGGGTTCCATATTGGGTCCCCTACTGTTCAACATTTTCATAAATGACTTCCACCAGAATATTCCTTGTGCTAAACTGATTCAATACCAGATGACTCTACAATCATCTGCTCCATCACTTCCACCTGCACTCTCTTAAAACTAACTCAGAATGCTTTCTCTTATACCGAATGTTGGATGATAGACAACCACCTATCACTCAACACATCAAAAACTAAAATTATGTTATTTTCCCCTTCAAAAAGTAGCACTATAGACAAGAACTCATTCTCCATTACTAGAGAAAACAATACCTCTCTCGAGGTAGCCTCCCATGCAAAGCTTCTAGGAGTCCTTATTGATGAACAGTTAAAATTTGATACCCACCTACTAACTAATATAAAGAAAACCCACCAGAAACTAGGCATGCTCTTTCGCCATAACCGCCATAACTGCTATATCACTCCCACTACTAAACTTGTACTCTCCGACACCTTCCTCATTCTTTCTCTCCTATATGGCGTCCCACTTCTTACCAACCTTCAATCTTCTCTAAAAACAAAGCTATCCTCCTGTTATAACAACATTTCTAAGTTTGCTACTGGCTTTAAATCCTCCTCCCACCACTGCAATGCCCTTCACAAACTAAATTGGCTCGAACTTCCCAACCATCTTACCTATATTTAGTTCATAGTTCATAGATTTAGTTCATAGATTAATACTAGGCTAACTGCCCTTGTGAGACATTTTAAGCCTAGCCAATTATCCCTTGTGAGACTCAAACCCTGCACCTTGTGTTTGTAAGGCAAACACCTTAAACATTAGGCCACCCTCCCAACCAGAAGTCTACTTACTCATGCCCACAAACTCATCTTTAATCCCTCCATCTGTCCCTCCCTTGCCTCCTCCTTCTAAATGCACCTACCCAACAGACTTCTAAGATCCAATAACCATAATTTGTTTGAACTGCACAAGCCTGCTCATCCTCCAGGCAAACACCTGCTATCCTTTTCCCTAGCTTGCCTCTGGAACTCCCTGCCACCTCTTATTCGTACTACAGACAACCACTCTACCTTTAAGACCCTGCCTCATTCCCATCTCAAAACCCTCTGGGAATGTTTCTGCTCTCATCACACATGACTCACCTCTTTTTGCCCGACTTCTCAAACTCCTCTCCTCTTCTCTTCTCTTCATCATACGGAGCTTCTCTGACTACCACCATCTTCATTTCTGTCATTTGCTCCTACTTTTGCTCTATTTTTTTCTCTTTCTTTTTCTTATTGTCCCACCCTTCTTATATTCAACAATTAACAACTCTTATCCCCCATCCTACTTTAACTCTGCTAAGGTTTCATGTAAAACTGTAATGCCTACCCTGTGTTATTTCACATTCTAACAAATTTAACAGGAATATGCACTGATGGCTTTTTCTTATTTTAATTGACCTATTTATGTGTGTTTGTGTGTGTGTGTGTGTGTGTGTGTGTGTGTGTGTGTGTGTGTGTGTGTGTGTGTGTGTGTGTGTGTGTGTGTGTGTGTGTGTGTGTGTGTGTGTGTGTGTGTGTGTGTGTGTGTGTGTGTGTGTGTGTGTGTGTGTGTGTGTGTGTGTTTGTAATTTTTTAACTGAATTTTCACTGCAGTCATAATTTTTTGTCATGTTGTGTAATACCATAGTTCTTTAATAGTATTACATAAATGTAAATGCATTGTCTTCATGTTATATTGCTGTTCATGGAGCTTTTCACCCCCGGACTCCAGTGAAAATGGGCTCTTCTTGGCCCAGTGGACTATCCCAGTAAACAAACTGTAAAATAAATAAATAAAATAAATAAATCTTTTTTGTTGAAAAAATGACTACATTCCCAAAAGACTGATGCTGTTATTGTTTGTGAAACATGATTAAAGAACAATGAATGGAATCTAGTTCTGTCAGGGTATAAATGTTTTACTGTAACAGACATTCTAACAAAAAAATCAGGTGGAAGTGTTATGATAGGGATTAAAGATAGATATGAGACCTGCGATTATTACTTGTTCAGTAATAACACCATTACTACAGATTGTGTAACTGTGACAATAAAGACAATTCTGGAACATATAACACTTGTTGGAGTGTATAGATCACCAGTCAAGTACTGATGATCTAGAGGAATTCATACATTTCCTGCATGAAACACAGGAGGGAAGAATAGTGGCTGGAGACTTACATTTACTAAAAACAGACTGGAATAATATTGGTTCAACAACATTAGTAAGGAAATGATTTACAACGTATGTTCAGGAACAACAATTGTTTCCTAGGTTCATAGATTCATAGGTGTGTACTAGGCTAATGGCCCTGGAGCCTTTACAAGCCTAGCCCATAGAAGTGCCCTGGCATTGTGCCACCCAACATTAGTTCCCAGTGCCTCTATCAAGTAGAGCCAGTGGAGAGATCCCCAGGGTAAACCTTCTATTTTCCATCCACTCTCCAAGATTTCTCTTGAAGCGGACCAGTGAGGTGCTCTGCTTAACATGTATGGGAAGTCTATTCCAGAGCATGGGCAGTCTCTGGGTTATGAACCTGTCCTTCCAGCATATTCTGTTGATTGTAGTAATGAGGTTGAGGTCCCTGGAGCATGTGATGGAGAGGGATTGGGATTTCTTTAGATGTAGCATTTCTAACAGAGCTGGGTCAGACATGGCTTTCTAAGTCAAGCACAGATTGCCTATTAGTAGACAATATGAGACAGAGAATAGCAGGAGTTTTTTGAGTCTGTCCGTGTAGGACATGTGTTTAAGGCCTAGGATCCTCTTTGTGGGGTACTTTTGTGGCATCTCCAGCTATTGTAGGTGTCTAGTGAGGTATATGCCAAATGGGGCATTATACTCGATGATTGGCCTAATGAGGGAAGAGTAGAGAGAGTTGATGATCTCTTTCTTCCTGGATGCAAAACCCTTGGTAATGAGATGTGCCACACAGAAGAACTTTCTGACCACAGTGGCAATGTGGTGGTCAAAGGAGAGGTTGCTGTCAACCTGTGTCCCCAGATCTCTTATAACGCCTTCACTGTTCAATGGGCTCCCATCAGTGTGGTAATTAATGGGAACTGAGTTTTTACCAAAGGGGGTGATGACACATTTTTTGGCATTAAGCTTAAGGCCATGGTTTTGACACCAGTCAATGGTCTCAGTGAGGCCTTTCTGTAGGATGTCTGCATCACTTGGGGAGTTAATAATAGCTCCCAGCTTTAGACTGTAAAAAAATCTAACAGGGAATAGAACATACTACACACATTGTTTGTGTTCCTAAAGAAATTACTGTTACTTCATTTCAAGTTTTACCATCCTTGATGTGCAGTGATCATGAGGTTATAAAGGCTAATTTGTTGCTAGAAAATTCTGCCAAACTGAAATCTAAACCAATGCACAGGAGATTAACTGCAGATTATATGGAAACAAAACAGTCACTATGTAAAACTCCTGGGAGTGATTCATTCAGTGGAAAAACTGCCAAAGGAACGTGGAAAGTTTTGAAAGAAAAATGTAGTGCAAAATAAAAAATACTTTAACATCAGGATTTAGGCATACTACGTCAAAGGGATATATATATATATATATATATATATATATATATATATATATATATATATATATACACATAAGAACAAGATACCTGATTAAGGTGAGAAATAAAAAATCTAAGAAACGTAAAAGAGGCCAAACTACAACTTTGAAAACTGAAGTAAACAAGTTGGACAAAGAAATTAAGCAGAATGTGAGACAAGAAAATTTTGAAGAAAATTTATATAAAGATGTTGAGCAATAGGAAACCATTTTATAGATGCAAACGATGTAGAAGGAGTAAAGACACACAAATTTAGAAAGTGTTTGTAGATTCTAACATTTATTCTCAGACACAACAGATTATAGATACATTTACAAAATCTCATGCAAAACAGTTTGGCTCCACAAAGGGGGTGATAAGTTGTCCATGTGATACCTGGGTAACCGCCAATTCTGAAATCAAGTTAGATTATATCAAAAAAGAATGATGCAAACAGGATCCAAATAAAGCACTGGGAGGAGACAGAATTAGTAATAATGACCTGAGATCACTTCAGCAAGAACTTACAGTACCATTACATCTATTATTTACTTGGTTGTATAAATATGGGAAGATTCTTCAAAATTGTAGACATGCACTTATTAAACCTGTCTTTAAGGGAAAGGGGAGTATGACAAACCTGGAGTCATACAGACCCTCAAGGTTACTTTCATGTTGTGGAACAAGAATGAAGAAGTTAATACTATTGGATACGTTATTGTCAGAATTGGAAAGGTTGAGACTTAAAACCACATATCAGCATGTAGAGGTTGAAACTTTGTTTTATTTTATTTTATTTGTTTATTTAACATTTATTTAACATTTGTTTACTGGGAAAGTCTGACTGGGAATGAGCCATTTTTCAGTGGAGACCCAGGGAGAAATCCTCCAGATGCAGGTCTTTGTACAACTAGATCTATTACCACCTGTAACATGATGTTCTAGAGCAATATAAGAGCAGTTATGAATTAAAAAATATGCTGTGATATAATTTATATAGATTTAACTTCAGTATTTGACAGGATGATATTCAAAAGACGGATCAATAAATGAAAACAACTAGGTATTGATGTACTCTTGATAATTGAATAACTGTATGGCTACAAATAAGACATGACAAATATCATACAGCAATTGGACAGGTGAAATTCTTGGCTGCCATCAGGGTGCCCTATATGGCTCTGTCATATGCCGATACTTGTTTAGACTGTATCTTTCAAAACTATTTTTTTATCTGAGTTGTTCTACAGTCTGTATGCTGATGACTTGAAATTGAGTAAGTTGTTTAGATGGATTACAGATAGGGTATGTCTGCAAAAGAACTTGACTAAATTGACCATTTGGGCACAGGAGAATAATATGCTGATAAATACATCAAAAACTAAGTATATGAGATTTGGGAGACAAACTGAAAGGTGAATGTTTAATACAGTGCACAGTGATTGAAGTGTAGATTCATTTAAGAACCTGGGTATATGGCTAGAGCCAGCTTTGAATTTTTCTAATCATATCAACCAATTGGTTAATGATATTTATAGAACTATAGGTTGTACAAAATGATTTATAAAGTCTAGGAAATCAGAAATGATAAAATCATTGTTTAATTACATTAGACCCAAACTTGAGTATTGAATAACAATATGGAAATCTTACAAGAAAACAAGCATGTGTAAACTGGAAAGAATACAGCAGAAATACACCAAGGGCATCCATTGGTGCTAAAACTGAAGTTATTATAAAAGAATAAAATATCTGAATGTGTACAGTGTCTCATATGGATATTTAAGAGCAGATCTTATTGAGTTGTATAGGGCATTTAGAGACAACTACCTCTGGGAATGATTGGGGTTGTCAAAAGTACTAGAGAATCATCAGACAACCTATCTAGAAGATTCTATAATAATGAGAAGTGTACTAACTGGTTCTCTGCGAGAGCAAATGATGCATGGAACAGACTAACAAATTACACTAAAGCAAGCACTAGTTTAGACCCCCAAAGGATGAACTGGACACGTTCAGGGATAAGACTGGGATATTTAGGCTTACCTACGATCAGGATAAGATTGGGATATTGATAGGTTACCTGTGATCAGGATAAGGGACATGATGCAGCTTTTAGGCTTACTGAATTTTGCCTGTAGGCCAGTAGGTATGAACAGGACAGTTTGTAGCTTGGTTGCAAAACTTTTGAGAAGGAGGGAAAAAGAAATATCACAGTGAGGGTAAATACAACAGTCAAGGTAAATTTGGGTCGGTCTCGTTAGGTGCTGCTGCTGTTAAGAAAGTTGGTGTTGGAATGTCTTAGGACTAATTTGTTGATATTGGCTAAGTACTTTCCAGGTAAGTGTCTTTTCTCAATTTCAGTTTTTCAAGTTTTGGACTGCTGTCCCCCTTCCAGAAGTGTGGCCGTCACAAGTTCCAGAAGAGGAATGGAGAGTTGCAAGGCTGTAGCACAGTGTTTGGTAGTAGGATTTCTTATAGTTCTGGTTTCCAACATTTTCTTGGTTTGTTGGGTAATTAGCTGTTAGTGACAGGACTTTCTCTGTAACTTTAGTGGCAAGATATGTGGTTCATTATTGGCAAGTTGGTGAGGTTTTAAAGATGGTTCATTTATCAGCTTTAGGTGCGGTGATCGAGTTTCAAGTAGTGCTGACTGAACTAAACATTGATTAATTTTAAGAAAGTTAAGAGGGTGGTAATGATTCAGAAGTGTAGTTCCAGACAAGCATGTTTCAAAAGGTAAGTTGTAGCTCTGGACGAGCATGTGTCAATAGGTAGGTTGTAGCTCTGTACAGGCATGTGTCGATAGGTTAGTTGGTACTTTGATGTTTTATTGAAGTTTTTATAAAATGTTTTCTAATTTGGAGTTATACATGCATTGGTTAGAACTGTCATTTTTCTATATTTGTTTTATTTTTCAGTCTGGTACTAAGTTAAGGTGGGAGGGTGTGTGAATGACGACTGAGGCAGTTTTAATATGGCTTAGGCCTTAGACTAACAACTCAAAAAATGGGAAGCAAGATAGGATGAAAAAATAAATAAAACAAACAATAATCCATCCAAGGCAAGGCACCAATGGAATTACCAAAAGCTTTTTAATACAATAAAGAGCTTTCATCCAATCCACAAGAGACTTCATCAGAATACAAACGGTACAAAGTGGATTGTATTTAAATAGATATTATCCAATATTTTTATTTCCTTTGTTTATTTTTTCATCTTACCTTGTTTCCTAGATTTTTGAGTTGTTAGTTTATTTACTGGAGAACCTGGCATAGCATCATATGGTGAAGACCTTGGGGAAGCTACATTAACTTTTAGTTATGTACTTACCATAACTTTAGATGTATGGGATCCATCTCGCCTACATTCAATACATATGGGTTCGGAGCCGATCCTCGGCTCCGACTCGGCACCAAATACAATAGAACGCAGTCTCTTATTGGCTGAGCTATTCTACATCCCAGGATGCACCACCACTAGTTCCCCAGATCTTGTTTGTCCGCACTCATAGACACAGAGACATACCATTAGTATAACATACTCAGGTCTTTCAAGAGAGGAAAAGATTGGATCTCGAATCGATCGGTCTCTCCTGATCCATGAGGCAGGGGGATGGAGGGTGGGTTATTAGGAATGTAGGTGAGATGGATCCCATACATCTAAAGTTATGGTAAGTACATAACTAAAAGATGTAATGTGATCCTATCTCGCCTACGTTCAATACATATGGGACAGCGTCCCTAGCACCTTATTCCTGGGAGGCTCACTGGAAAACACTCCTGAGAACTGTGGAACCGAAGGAAGCTCGACCCCTGGATGCCACATCCAATTTGTAGTGAGAAATGAAAGTATGTGAAGAGGTCCACGTGGCAGCTGTACAAATGTCATCAATAGAAAGTTTAGAATGAAATGCTGCTGAGGTAGCCATAGCTCTAGTAGAGTGAGCTTTAATTAGAGCTATGAGTTTTCTATTCGAGGATGCATAAATATGAGTAATGCAGTCCCTGATCCATTTAGCAATAGTGACTTTAGTGACTGCATTACCTAATCTGTTATCAGAAAAGGACAGAAAAAGCTGGTCTGACTTTCTGGTTTTGTGCGTCCTATCCAAATAAAAACGCAATTGTCTATGCACATCTAAGCAGTGAAAGACGTATTCAGACCTATCTGAAAATTTGGGAAAGAAGACAGGTAGTTCTAGCGACTGTCGAAGAGACAGTTTAGAGCAAACCTTTGGAACAAAGGATGGATTTGGTCTGAGGGACACTCTGTCTTTGTGAAAAACCATGTATGGTGGGTTAATACACAAGGCCTGGAGCTCTAAAACTCTTCTAGCCGAAGTAATGGCGACTAAGAGGGCAGTTTTCCAAGAAAAGAACTTTAATTCACAGGTAGCTGCAGGCTCAAAAGGGAACGAGGTCAAAGCCCCTAGCACCACGTTAAGGTCCCATGGCGGTGCAGGATGAACAGTAGGGGGACGTAACAGCCAAGCTCCTTTAATGAAAGCCTTACATAACTTGTTGCTCATTAAGGAAGGATGAATACATTCATGAAAGTTAGAAATAGCTGCCAATTGTACTTTAATGGTGGACACTGAAGACCCTTGATTAAATAAAGTGGCTAAAAACTTTAGCACCTCCGACACGGAAGCTGTCACTGGATCCACTCCTCGGGATTGGGCCCAGATGGCAAACCTCTTCCACTTATCGGTATATATTTTCTTGGTAGAGGCCTTATGAGCCAAGGATAAGATGTGCATGACTTCTGGGGCTAAGGAATGGTTTCTCACTACGGTTGGAAGAGGAGTAGCCAGGCTGCTAGCCTGAGTGCAGGAAGGGACTGGTGGAATCGTCCCGACTGATGAGTCAATAGGTCCGGAACCTGATCCAGGAACCAAGGACTGTCCAACGCATATTTGCGTAGAAAGGGGAACCAGGTTTGTCGAGGCCAGAACGGGGCGATTAATATCATCTTGCTTTTTAGACGAATCGCCTTCTGAAACACCTTCGGAAGAAGAGGAATAGGTGGAAAGGCATACAGCAGGCCGGAGGGCCAATCGTGGACTAGAGCGTCCCTGGGTATCACCCCCGCAGCAGGAGTCAGGGTGAAGAAATGTAGACATTTCGCATTGAGGGGGCTCGCGAAAAGATCAAAACAAGGGATTCCCCACTTCGAGAAGATCTGTGAGGCTATCCTGTTGTTTAGAGACCACTCGTGAGGAGAGAGAATAGTTCTGCTCAACCTGTCGGCTATCACGTTGGACTTCCCCGGAATGTGCGTTGCCAGTAGGTAGCGTTTGGTAGCAATCGCCCACTCCCATACTCTCATGGCCTCCCTGCAAAGGGGGTAGGACCTGGTTCCCCCTTGTTTGTTCAAGTACCAGACGACCGACATGTTGTCGGACTGGATGGCAATCACGGCTTGGGGAAGGTGATCATGTAGAGCTTGCAATGCTAATAGCACCGCCCTCATCTCCAGAACGTTGATGTGAAGAACAGACTCGTCCGAGCGCCACGTGCCTTGAACCGACCTGCCCAGACAATGCCCCCCCCACCCTGTCTGGGAGGCGTCCGTAGTCAGCGTGGCGACGGGGAGTGGGGGGACAAAGGGCTGACCCGGATTGAGGTTGGTGTTTACCAGCCACCAACGAAGGTCCTGTTTGCATTTGTCTGTAATTAGTATTTGGTGGTTGAGAGAAAGGTCCTGGTAAGACCACTGAACTGACAGAAGCCACTGGAGAATCCTCATGTGCAGCCTTGCAAAGGGAACCATGAGAATGGCGGCCGCCATGGAACCTAATAGTTGCAACACCATCCTTGCTGGAGCCCAACGCCTTTTGAGTAGAGTCCGGACCTGATTTTGGAGTGTCTCTATTCTTTCTGCGGGAAGGAAGACCCGCATTTGTCTTGAATCTATTTCTGCTCCAATAAACAGAATACGCTGAGATGGCTGCAACACCGATTTTGACCAGTTGAAGGTGATCCCCAAGGAACTGCCCAATTTGATAGTGGCTGTTAGATTTTCTAAAAGTAGATGCTTGGAGGTGGCAGTTAGGAGCCAGTCGTCTAGGTAATGGAAACAGCTGGAATCCTAAACTCCTCAAGTGAGCAGTCACTACTGCCAAACATTTGGTGAACACTCTGGGGGCTGAAGTGAGACCAAAGGGCAGAGCTCGAAACTGGAAATGACTGTCTCCCAGGCTGAAGCGTAAGTGTCTTCTGGACGCCCAATTTATTAATATGTGGTAGTAAGCGTCCTTGAGATCTATGGAGCACATCCAAACACCTTTCTCCAACAGCGGGAGAATGGATTGTAAGGTGACCATCCGAAATTTGGACTTCTTTACGAATCGGTTGAATTTGCTGAGATCCAAGATGGGTCTCCAGTCCCCGGTCTTCTTTGGCACCAAAAAGAACCTTGAGTAAGTCCCTGATCCGGCTTGGTCTGCGGGGACAGGTTGGATGACTCCTTTTCGCAGCAGCTTTGATACCTCGTAGGCTGCTAAAACCCGCTGACTGGGTGGAGGGTGCAGGATCCTTCGGGTTGGTGGGGGGTAATGTTCTAGGGGAATGGTGTATCCTCCGGCAATTATTCGAAGCACCCATTGGTCCTGAGTAATCTGTCTCCAGGTTTCTAGGTGCTCCGAAAAACGACCCCCGACTGGCTCCGGAGCTGCACAGTCGGGCACTCCTTCAGGGATGTTGGAAGGAGGGAGAGCCACGAAAGGACTCGTGGTCTCCAGTGTTGCGAGGGCCTCCGCCACCTCTGGGACGGCGTCTTCCAGAAAAATTTCCCCTTCCTCTGCCTCTAGAAGGGGAGTCATTCTGCTGTGGTGAGTAAGGCTTCTGAGATTTACGAAACCACATCTTCCCACCCCTTTGAACCTTGGGATAAGGCCTGAAGGGAGTGGAAAACCAGGCTCCGACAGCAGCCAAAGTCTTACCCTCCTGCTCACAGCGAATCAACGTGTCCTTTACCTTGGGTCCAAACAATGAGGACCCATCAAAGGGAGCGTCGGCAAAGGAAGACTTGAAAGCCTCCGCAAAATGACACAGGCGAAGCCAGGCTTGTCTTCGTAAAGCAACTCCTGTACCCGCCGCTCTACCCGCTCCTTCAGCAGCATAAGATATGAGCCTCATGGAGGAGTTAGATAAAGAAGAAAGGGTAGAAAACTGAGCGCTAACCGTCTGGGCTAACTGCTCAGGTAAATTACCCGAGAGGGAGTCTGACAGCTCCTTGACCAGATCCCTCTGCAGTCTGGTAAAATGTGCCAAATAATTCAGGGACCTTAATGTAAAGGCCGCTGAAGTCAGGGTACGCTTGCCATACCGATCCATGCTCCTAGACTCTTTATTAGGAGGATGGACGGACGTCGAAGCCTCTGCTACATCTTGCTGGGTAGCAGATGCCACCACCATAGCATCTACTGCCACGCCCTTGGATAAAAATTCTTTGTCCGGTGGGGCCGAAAGGAATTTGTTGGGGCGAGCAGGCACCGGTTCCACAGAATCCGGGTGTTCCCACACCCTTCGAGAGATCAAATCCAGAAGCTCATCGAAGGGTGGAGACACCCAGGAGGCGGAGGGCTGAGCCCCAAAGGCCTTGAGGAAGACCGACTCCTCAGCAGAAGGGGGTTTGGACTGCCAGTCGCCTCGTTGTTTAAGGATTTCTAATATGTCCGCGAAGGAGACATCATCCGAGGACGACTTTGGGGACCCCTCCGCATCATCGAGGTCGGTATCCGATGTAAGAGACTCATCAGGGGAGTCAACGTGTTTCCTCTTACACAATTTCTTTCTGGGGGGTTCCTCCAAAAGCGCGTCGGAGGAACCTCCAGGAAGAAGGGAACCACCCGTGGGGGTATCCTCAGGCCTAGGGGCTCCACTGTGAGACAGGGGAACTCCGGAAGCACCAGTTTCCAAATCCATGGAAGGTGGTGGTGAAAAGGTCGAAGCAGCCACAGAAGATTTGGCTAAGGCACTCCTCATAGCATCAAAGGCCGGACCCCCAGAATCCTGGGAAGGTCCAACCCTCGAGGCCACAACGGACGTAGGAGCCCCTGCAGCCGACGCACCGAGAGGGAGACTAGGGACCGAAAGAATCGGGCCCAAAGCACCCCCCCGGGGCCGACAGAGGAGGTCCCCATTCCGAACCCCGACCCAAGAGACGGGGTAGAAGTAAGAGTCGGAACCGACTCGATTACTTCGACCGGATCCACCAGCACCGACTCCAACGGCGCCGAGGCTGTTGGAGGAGGAATCGACAAGGTAGGATGGGTAGTCGGCTCCAGTACCAATTGGGTCGGAGCCGACATCAATTTGGTAAAGACTGGAGACTGGAAAAGCTTCTGAAGTACCCTGTCTATGTCCGAATCGGACATTCTCGAAGATCGAGAAGAAACCGATCGGGTCCGAGAAGACTTCTCCATCGGTTCTGAGAGACAAGGGGACTGGCTCCGTAAAGGTTCCATAATTATCGGCGCCGAGGAAGATTCCATCACTATTTCAATTTCCCTCGGAGCCGATAAGGGCTTCGGCGCCGAGGGGGAAGTGTCTGAGCATGTAACCCTCATCGGCTCCGAAGACCGTGGAGCCGAAGAAGGTGACACACCTCTCGATGCTCGAGCTCTCCGCTCCGAAACTTGAGGAGTCGAGGCAGGAGACATCGAGGCAGACCGTTCCACCCTCGGCTCCGAAGTCCGTGGAGCCGAAGGAGAAGCCTGCCTAGATTTTTTTGCTGTCGGTTCCGACGGGCTGGTCGGAACCGACGATTTCTTTTTCCTTTGTGAAGTAGGAGAGCCAGAAGTTAAAGCTTCCTCAAAGGATGGAGCAATAAGCCCTTTTAAAATTAACTTGTTTTTCCTCTCTTGGAGGACTCGAGAAGAAAAAGCGTGACATACACTGCAGGACTCTTGAAGATGTTTGGGTCCTAAACAGTACACACAAAGCGCGTGGTCATCAGTTATCGACATTTTATAACTGCACTTAGTGCATTTTTTAAATCCTGAAGGTCTATGTTCTTTAGACATTCTTCCACTAGACAAAAAACTATATAAACAGTAAATCGACAACTAATAAGTAAGTGACACAGAACTTAACAGGCCTAGGCCCCTCTAAGTTAAACGGGACCGTTGGTCGACGAAAAACACACAATCACCACAAAATTACCACAAAATACTTCTGCCAATAACAGAATCACAACAGAAATCACAACAGTAGCTGTTAAAACAGCTTTTGGGGAAAAAAGATATTTTTCAGACAAAAGGTTCTATCTGACTAAAGTACTTAGCTCAGCCAAGTCCGAGACCACGTCTATGCTCTTGAGCGGCAAACGAGATCTGGGGAACTAGTGGTGGTGCATCCTGGGATGTAGAATAGCTCAGCCAATAAGAGACTGCGTTCTATTGTATTTGGTGCCGAGTCGGAGCCGAGGATCGGCTCCGAACCCATAGGTATTGAATGTAGGCGAGATAGGATCACATTACATCGGTATATTCTGTTTCTGACAATATGCAATTTTTATTTGAGGGCATGCACAACACCTTAGAAGGCTTAAATATTTCTTTACCTTTTTAAATAAATAGCCAGGTTTTGTAGTTTTCAGGACATGTTTAGTATGCCTGAGTTGGCTGGAAGCATTTCTATCATTTCCAATAAAGCCGTTAATATCAACAAACCTACTGAGTCAACAATAATTGTTAACACTAGTTTAAGACGAGTTTTTTTTGCAAATACATCCAATCCTTTCACTAACTGTTTTCTTATTCATAGTGATGTCAATAACAGTAAAAATGTGGATGTGAGAGATTTACTTAAGACTTATGAAAAAAACTAGTTAAATGTCAAAATCTTATTCATGAGAATTATTATTTTTGTGAAGGTACTGCTTCTAAAATTGCATCCAAAGGTTTACATGTCTACAAGTTTCCCAATAGGTTAGATCCACAGGACAACTTTTATATCAAGTTAGTTGATTTTTTTCAATAACACTGGACTTGAGCTAGTACAAATGTTAATAGAAAGAAATGAACAGGCAATTAAAGTTTTAGTAATAAATTATTAGATCTTGACAAACTTATTTTGTCGACGTTGGTCTCTCCACAAATTAAGTCTAAGTATGATTGCGTTTTTACTAAAGTAAACAGATCTGATTTAACTAATACAGAAAAAAAAGAAATTATTAAGATACATTAATGCCTATCAAGAAGGCATTGCATATCTGCTTCTGTTTTTTTTTTTACATGAGAGAACAGAATAGTGAGCAATATGGAGTCGCAAAGAACATTAAACATTCCTGCTAATAATATTCAAGTTCAACATAAAATCAGTGAAGAGGTTTTTCCACTCCATTGGTCAAGATAACAGTTTTTTTTCCAGTAAGTCAACTGAGGAGGTCAGATAGACTGTCGAATCATGAACCCTCCAACAGCTGGGTCCAGGAATTTTACCAACAAGCACAGCACCCACCGTAGTAAAGAAGAAGAGGTTCTTTCAGATGGAGAGGAGCTACAAAGTGATGCAGCAAGTGACTCTGACCAGATCTGGGGACCATTTTAAGCCTATAGCTGGTAATATTTACAATTTCATGAAGGAAACCTTTACAGATGAACAATTAAGTTTGTTAAGTAAAGATTTCTCTTTTTTACCCAGCCAATGAGCTGATTTGGCTCAAACTTTATTAGATTTAAAATTGCTTTGTCGATAATTAAATGTACAATATTGTAGAACAGAGAGTGTGTGTGTGTGTGTGTGTGTGTGTGTGTGTGTGTGTGTGTGTGTGTGTGTGTGTGTGTATGTGTGTGTGTGTGTGTGTGTGTGTGTGTATGTACCTTTAAGAAGCATTTCCAGATGTAGGCACATGCATGTAAATAGTGAGCACGTGCAGGCAGCAGTGCCATTTTGAGACAACAGCCAGAGTGTTAACATGTATGAGTGTGGTAGTCAGTCTGTTTATAAGTTTATTTTTCTCAATTTCATACAGACTCCTCAGTGGTGACCTCTGTCTGGCATACAAAGCAATCTCAGACCCCGCTTTGATGGGACTGCTGTATATCCGCAAGTCAAGCTCCAATCGAGTAATCCACATGCGTGACTTCAACCTGGTCTGTGACATCAGTAGGACTTGCTGGCGGGACAGATGTGTGTCCCAGAGACTCCGCCATCTGTGGAATAAGGTTCCTATTATGTTATCAAAAGATAACAGAATCGAACGCTTAGAACTTCGAAACGGCCGCATTTCAAAGATCGCATTGTGGGATCATAGTACAGTGAATATTGGGATATTTAGCCTTTCCTCACTGTAGTGCAATCTCGGAGTTGGAATATATATTTAGCGGGGGGTGTGGGGGGTGCAGCCCCCCCACAATAAAAGCTTCACTATGTGGCCATTTCGATGTTTTCAACATTCGGTTACGTTACATTTTGATAATGTAATATGAACCCTGTGGAATAGACTCCCTCTCCATGTCAAGCAGAGCACCTCATTATCCCTTTTCAAGTGCAACCTGGATAACTGAATTGAAAACAAAAAATACATCCCTGGGATTCCACCTGTGTCCCTGCTGGACATGGGCTTTGGGTGCTGACTTGTCTAAACATGGGCTAAACTCTTGGCTAGGCTTATAAGGGCCTCAGGGCAATAGCCTAGTAACCTCCTATGATCCTATGATCCTATTTAAGGTTAAGTTATAAAGCCTCATTCCTAATGTGTTTGTGTGTAATAAGGCTGCTTGAACTAAACACACAATCATTCGTTTGTTTTATCCTAACTGGACAAGTGACATGGTGTCAGAACTGGGATTAAGAGAGCAACTTCTTCAAGCCATGAGGTGCAGAGTTGAAGGTAAAGGCAGATTAAGCTGGTTGAATGAAACAGAGCTCAAACGATCAAAAAGGGCCAGAAATGAACTTAAGGCAACCAAAACTTGCAGAAATTATTTATTTTGCAAAGAAAATGAAATGGAGCACTTGTAAGGCACAAAATGCATTATTAATTAAATGAGTAGCACAAAACATATTATTAATCAAACAAAAGGCATGGAATGCATTATTAATTAAATGAAATGTTCAAAACCACAATATTTGATAAAACTAGCATAAATATTCATATGAAGCTCAGAATTACCTCGAGTTACATAACGAACATGTTTAAAGTAAAACGAGCACAAGAAAAGTACAACGAGCATGATAGGTTAAAAGGGCAAAACAAGTGCAATAAAAGGGTGAATTAAGCTTAAAGAGCAAGGCGACTGCATGATTTTAGTAAAACACTGTGTTTGGGCACAGACTACTATTTCGCATTGACTGAAGCCATTCAAAGCATAACTAGAGTTGTTAGAAGTATCTCAGAGTGTGCTATGTGTTTGCAGAGTGTGTGCTTTATTACAGTGCATTTATTTCAAAGAGTGTGCTGTGTGCAAAGTACAGCTATATTGCAAAGTGCAGTCAAAACACAGCCATTTCGAAAAGTTTCTGGTGCTGTGTGCATTTATTTGCAGAATGCATTCAATTTGAAGTGTTTCTTACTCTGAGCTTTTTCTGCTGTGTACAGTTTATTTGCCAAGTGCAGTCATTTTAAAGTATTTCTTACATTGATAAGGAGTGGTTTAACAAAGTATAGTGATTTTAAAGTATTCTTGTGCTATGGAGACTTATTTAGCAAAGTGCAGTTATTTCAAAGAGTCTGTTGTGCTATTGAGCATAATTACAAGTTCTAGCATAAAGTTCTGCCATATTTATATGTGTGTATGTCTGTACATAATTCCAAGCACCTTCACTACTGTGGGTTGATATGGCAAAGGAATTTTGCAGACCAAGTTCACTTGTTTTTTATCTTAATATTGCAGAGAATTGGAGAGTATCTGAGCAGGAATATGGTATTTTCATACAAGCAGCTTTTTCTGACTGAGATGCACATACAAGGGCATTTATTTTACTTAATTTAGCTGGGTCAGAAGCCATTGAACAAGAGCATTCATTTGTGTATGCACCAGAATTATATGCAGGAGAGGGGGAAAACCATCATATTGTTGTACCGGCTGAATCATGGGAGGACCTTGAGTGCATGAAACGTAAATTTACAGAAATGTGCAACCCCCAGACAAATGTTACATTAGAGAGGGACTTATTTTATACAAGAGACCAAAAGCCAGGTGAAACCTTTGCAGCTTATATCACTGACTTGAGAAATAAGGCTAAAACGTGCAGATCTGGTGATTTGAAAGATGAGTTAATAAATGACAGGCTTGTGTGTGGTGTTAATAATGCTGCAGTGAGAAAGATTTTGCTTTGTGCCAGTGATTTAATGTTAGGCAAAGCCATAGAGATTTGTCAAATCCATGAGCTCACAGAAAGGCACACAAGTATGCTTGCAAGTGATAAAAGCATGGTTTCAGCAGCCTCTAGAGCAAGCATAGACAGCATGCAGCACATGGCAAGCAGAAGCAGGCCTAAGCATATCGCAGCTCCAGCCCCTGCGGGATTCCCTGGGAGGAGCCATAACTTTTTAGCAAGTTCCAAGACTAGTTCGGTAAAATGGACATGCTCAGTGCGGTATAAGGGTGAGTCAGCAAAGTACAAGTTAAGTCTTATTGCTGACTATTATAATTGTGGAGCCAAACATGAGTCTAAAAGAGAGAAGTACTTAGCATTTGGTCAGCAATGCCATAAGTGTAAAAAATGGAACCAGTTTCAAAAGTTTTGTAAATCAGGCAAGCCTCATTCAGTTATTAAGAAAGGTCACTCAAAAAAGCAAGTTGATCATGTAGAAAGTCGTAACCCTACTTTCTATTTAGATTGTGTATTAGTGGTCGGTGAAAAGGTTGATGCAGTAGGTTTATTGGAAAAGAACAAAGTATTTTGTACTGTCCTGATCAATGGTAAGCCCACAAAGCTCAAAGTAGACACTGGTCCAAAGTGTAATGTAATGTCAGGAGAAACATTTGCTAAAGTGAGAGCTGGTGAGAAACTTAATTTGGTTAATAGTGTGAAGCTTGTTGCTTATGGAGGTGAAGAAATTCAAACCGAAGGTTCAGTAGTGCTTTCATGTTTTTTGGCTGGGAACAGTCACAGCTTGCAATTTCATGTAGTCAGAAGACCTGCACAGTCATTATTAGGTCTCAGAGACAGTTTAAGAATGAAACTGCTTTTTTTTATCAAGGAAGCACATCATGTAAGCACACGTCCCAGTTCCAACACCAGTGATGCTATTTTCTCAGAGTATGCTGATGTTTTTGATAACAAGCTCGGCAAACTTCCAGTTGTGTACCCCATGAAGTTAGACCCAGAAGTCAGTCCAGTGGTCAGACCAGCAAGGAGAGTTCCAATAGCTATGCAGGACAATGTCAAGGTCCAGTTAGACAAAATGATGCAGCAAGATGTGATTTGTCCAGTCACAGAACAAACTGAGTGGGTGTCTTCTGTGGTAGCTGCTCATAAGAAAAATTCAGATGAAATCAGCATATGCATTGACCTAAGAGACTTGAACAAGGCATTAAAGAGACCTCATCATCCTATGAGTACAGTCAAGGAAATTGCCACCCTCATGCCAAATTCCACTGTTTTTTTCTGTCTTAGATGCTTGACAGCAAATCTTCACTACTGACTACATTCAGTACCCCATTTGGTAGATACAGATTCCTTAGGATTCCTTAGGATGCTTTTTGGAATAAATTCTGCCAGTGAAGTCTTTCAGCGTGCAATGGAGCAAATTTTTTGGGCTCTCTATGTACAATAATAGTTGATGATTTACTTGTTGGAGGCAATGCTGAAGCAGAGCATGACAGAAACCTCAGGAAAGTTCTGGACAGAGCACATGAAGTGAACTTAAAGCTCAATCCTCTGAAATGTAAGTTCAGACTACCAGAAGTTACTTATGTAAGTCATTTATTTGCCAGTATAGGGTTACGACCAGACCCTTCCAAACAAGCAGCAATTTTTGAAATGCCAGCCCCTGGACAATGTCCAAGCCTTACAGCATTTTCTTGGTATGGTTAACTATTTGGGCAAATTTATCCCTGACTTTAGTGAGTTATCAGTGTCTTTAAGAGAGCTGACATGCAAAAATGTTGCCTGGTCATGGTTAGAGCAACACCAGGCAGCATTAGATAACCTCAAACAGCAAGTTGCTAACCCACCTACATTAAGGTACTATGATGTCCACAAACCAACAGTTCTTTCCTGTGATGCTTCAAATTTCGGTCTTGGTGCAGTTATTCTTCAGGAGGGCAGACCTGTTGCCTATGATCTAGAACTCTTACCCCAACTGAGATGCAGTATGCTCAAATTGAGAAGGAACTTTTTGGCAATTGTGTTCACGTGTTTGAAGTTCCATGATTATATTTATGGCCGAGCTACCTAAATCAAATCAATATTTTCCATACAGAGATGAGATGCTGATGGAAGATGGCATCATCTTCAAAGGTCCCAAAGTTATGTTCCTACTTCCTTACAACATGAATACATTCATATGTTGCAATGTGGCCACCCAGGTTCAGACTCTACCAAATGAAGGGCAAGAGGAATAGTATTTTGGCCTTCTCTATAGAAATTCATTGCTAAAGTGCTTTCATCTTGTTCAGTATGCAATAGTACTAAACCGCATTTGCAAAAAGAGACACTTCATCTAAGTCAAATTCCTGAACTACCTTGGTCAACAGTAGCCACTGACATATTTGAGTGGAACAATCAGCATTACTTAGTATTGGTAGACTCTAATTCGAAGTGGTTTGAAATCGATTTGCTACCTAATCTAACATCCATTGTTGTCATTACTAAGATGAAATGTCATTTCTCGGTCCATGGTAGTCCACACAAAGTTATTTCTGACAAAGGTACCCAGTTTATCGGTCAATTGTTTCATAGATTTGCAAAAGAGTGGGACTTTATCCATGTTACTAGTAATCCGGAATGCCCACAGTCAAAACAGCCTTGCTGAACATGCAGTACAGATTGCAAAGCAATTACTAGAGAGGTTAAAGGGTGACAATACTAATATATTCTTGAATTTACTTAGTCTCAGAAATATACCCTATGACAACCTACTTGGCTCGCCTGCTCAGAGATTTCTATCTAGACAAAAAAGAACAACCCTTGCCTATCAGTTCTAGTTTGTTAGTGCCTAATGCTAAAAACAACAGAGCAATCAAAGCCCAATTTTTTAAAAAAATTGTTATTCTCAGAAGTCCAGCTATGATAAAATGAGCAGATTTCTTTGTCCATTAAAAGAAGGAGAGACAATGAGGATGCAAACGGAGAAAGGCTTTGATCGAATTGGTCAAGTGAGAGGTAGGTATATGTGCCAAGCCAAAATCTTACTTAGTGCAATCTGAGGGTATAGAATACAGGAGAAACTACAGACATCTTCTTCCTGTATCAGAAATGATATCACAGCATCATACCTGTGATACAGACTCTACATCATAGAGCAACCCTGGTAATGTTCTTACCGACGAACATGTTTCAGTATCCGTTTCCATTCCTGATGACGTCCCAGTTGTCCCCAAAGTTGAACATTCTTTGAAGACAGTCCCTGTTGCTAGATCCAGTTCTGACTTTCATGTTACATGATCAGGTCATATTTCTAGACCTAGTGTAAAATACACAGCAACCTGGACATGATTGTTTTATGTGTGTCTGATTTTGTATGATTGCATGTCAAAAAATTAGTGCTGTATAACTGCATGTCAAAAGATCATTTACAAGGGGCGTGGCTAGCATGGTCATGATGTAGCAGCAGATTTCACAAGCTGCACTAAGGAAAATATATCTTCACTGGAAATTTGTCTCATATCAAGGAAAAGTGGATTTATTTTTGCAGAATATGATGGTATTCAACATACACTTCAAGAAATCTACTTGTAAATCGAAAATGGATATAATTTCCAGTCAAAATTTTCATCTGAATAAGTGCTTCACTTCTGGGAGATTTTCAGCATGAGTTATACTAAGGCAAACAACCAGGACTCCAGTCTAAAAAAAGAACTGCAGACTTTAATAACCAATATTCATTTTTTTTTTTTAATATTCAAGACCTCACAACTAAGATTGATAAAATTGACTGTAAAATTGACAACTTTAAAGAAAAAGCTACTAAGCAGATGGATATGCTTCGTGAAGATTTAAAACAGCAAAAAATCCAAATAACAAGTATTGAGGAAGCTTTAACAGACTTTGATGGAAGACCTACTAGAAAATGAAACAACATAGAATTTTTGCTTAAACAAAATACCACATTACAACATAAACTGGATGATTTAGAGAACAGATCACGTCGGAATAATATAAGGATTTTTGGACATCAGGAAAATATAGAGGGAAACAACATTTCAAGTTTCCTTAATACATAGTTGCCAAAATTTCTAGATTTACCAGATGCTTTATCTTTTGGTATAGAGAGAGCACATCAGTCTGTTACATCAGGAAACAGCACCAACAAGAAACAACGTAGATCTGTCATAGTAAAATTCTTATCATCTTCAGATAAAGACTTAATTCTAAAAACAGCCTGGTCAAATCACCTTTAAAATACAATGACTCTATCATTCGCTTCGATAATGACTATTCAACAATGGTTATTGCCAAGAGAAAGGTTTTTCTACCTTTAATTAAAGAACTGAAAAAGGGGCAGATTAAGACTCACCTCTTGTTTCCAGCAAGGTTGAAGATTTTTCTCCCTGATGGCCCTTCGATATTTGAGGATCTTGACTCTGCTTTGACCCATATTAAAAACCACAAATTACTGGAAAAAATAGAAGAGATGGAGTGGGCTAACCCCTCTCTTAAAAGAATGGCTTCTAAATCTACATGGAAATCAACTGAAAAACAAGAGACTAAAAAACAAGGAGAATTACAGATTATTTACAAAACAAGCTATTAATGTGGACTATACTTTTATTAACAAGTCTGTTTTGAAGTGTTATAAACACAAGGTAAGACATATACATCTTTTTATATGTTGCATGTATATAATGTTTAATTCATAACTTAACAAGATATAATATAACGGGTCTACCTGACAAGGTCGACAAGTCACAACATCAACAACCAGTTTACCGACACGAAAACACCGACAAGCCACTTAACCGACAGTTGAAATAACCGACATTTGAAATAACCGACAAATCTAACTCATAATTGCCGTAACAGTAGCAACTGAAGTGCACATATTTATTAATTCCAACATATAATACTCACATAACACACTATCTTGTAATGAAATGTTGTTATGTGACTATATAACTTAAACATGTACTACAGTAAAAGATACTTTTAAGCTAGTCACATCTTCGTAGTTCAGTCCAAACATAACGCAAACATACTCAGATCCACTGTTTACATCTTCAGAAGCCTTGCAATAACCTGCACAAACTCTATGTTAGAATAATTTTCCATACTTGCGATTACTGTTTCAAACTGTCTCTGCTTAAGTAATGTTTTCCTCTTTTTCGGTGATGAAACATACCCTGTAAACATTCGCACTCTTAGCTCATCTACCCGGTCTTGTTCACGAGCTAATATGTGCATTAGATATCTCAAATCAGTCCCCCTATCACCAAGCAAGCATTTTAACCTTCTATGCCACACCTCCACTTTGTTTTGCATCCGAGGCAAAGATAGTTCATTCAATGCAAACACATTCCAAAATGAAATTGGGAACAATGGCGGAAATCTAATTGCAGATGTGAATCTAGTGTTAAACTTACGCCTCTTCCCATACATGTACCACTCTGAGAAGTATTGCACAATATCCTTTCCTTCTTTTGGAAATATCGCTCTGAGTTCTTCAAATGTTACCTTTACTTTCTCTTCAGGTAGGAAGGCTAGGGCTACCAATGATTTTACAGCAAGTTGCAGTTCCTGTGAAGTATTATACATAGATGCCAAACCTAGGGATTGCACCTTTCGCCACATGTTCTGTCCAAAGTGAAAGAGACAACCTTTAGAACGCACATCAGGAAAGTTTAGTCTGATACTCTTTAAAGTAGTGATTTCGAAATCACATAACAGAAATTTAACTTGCATTTCTAAACCATGTGATGTCAGTAGAAAGAATATACCATGCCACAGATAATTATATGCTTTTAATGATTTCTTAGACATGAACGCATAAACCAGAGGTACAGATTTCATATACTTCCCATATTTCACAAGTGCATGTACGCTGTACAATTGCCGTATTGTAACACCTTTACAGAAGAATGTCCCATCCATTAGCCATATAGTAGCCTGGCTTAAATCACGTAAATTATCTGCAGTGCTAAATACTATAACTGTTGTGTCAGTTCCCTTGTCTGACAAACATTTACTCAGGAATGCACCATTTTTAAGTTTAAATTTGCTGACATCTATGTTATGAAGTGTTAGTGCAAACTTTTTAGTCAATCCAGACTTTAGGCGTCTAACACAGTTCACCTGCTGTACCAGAGCTGCTCTTTGAGGGAGACAATGAATCGTAGCTAAGGAGGTTGACGCTAAAGCATCGTCAACTATGAGAGCCGGTGTGTCTCTACCCATAGTAGCTCGAGCTTTTAGGTCACTGCAAACAACATATCGCTGTAATTCTCCAGGCTCTGCAGCATGGCAATGCGCAACTGATCTTTCAAGTCTATCGCCTTCAGGTAATCAAACGGTCACAGCTCTACCCTTACAGCTCTCAGTAAGTTTGTATTTACAGGACCAATATCGTTTACAGTCCCTTTTACGCTCAAGGTAGTAGAGGTAGTTGTCCACAACTAACATTGATTTCCCCTTTTGAGACTCTACAGTGTGATATATGCTTCATAGTACTCCCGGGCAACTCACTTCACACTCTCCATATTCTCTTCGGTGCTAAGCAGATAGCACGCCCACTAACACTACCATTTAAGCTTGTCAGTATGTGTCTATTTGTTAATTATCTGTACGTAGCCATATGAACTGACTTCAACAGCTTGTCAGTATGTGTCTATTTGTTAATTATCTGTACGTAGCCATATGAGTTTTACATTGTCGACGTTACGATTTGTCGGTTATTTCAAATGTCGGTTATTTAAATTGTCGGTGTGTTTGTGTCGGTAAACTGGTTGTCGATGTTGTGACTTGTCGACCTTGTCAGGTAGACCCAATATAACTTACTAAATTTATTTTCAGTATAATTATAATTAACACTTTAAGTTTTCATTCTATACAAGTAAACATGCCATATATCAAACATCTCCATAGTATTTGCTTCATAGTATATGCTACGACTTAGCTGTTTATTACACTTTGCATTATCACACAGTTACAATCTACACAGTTATAAACATTTAATATTCTACTATGTAAGACAAAATGAAGGGATACATTGGGAAAATATAAAGTAAAGAAAAAGTTCCTTTTTTTGATATAGAATATTTTCTATAGATATCATATTATTCATAAGTCTCCCCAAAATCAAAGTAATATTAATGCATAATACATCCAAAGCCTTCTTTTCTCTTCTAACTGCACTTCATTTAAGTAATAGAGAATAACTTATTCATATAACAGCCTTCTTCTCTCTTCTAATCATACAGTACTGGTCAGCATTGATCATAAACGTGTTACACTCCCATAGTAAGAACAAAATATACAATGTAAACAATGTAAATATTAAATATGTACATGATATATATTTGTTCAGAATAGGTCAATTGTAGGGGATGTAGTGTAGTACCTATGTGTTTAATTGTTGATACACACATTGTTTTGAGAAGCTAGGTGTTGTTATATGTATTTGTTTTACAAGACTCATTATTTAAATACTAATCTAAACTCAAGGGAATCTATATAGTTAAAAATGAACATGGTGCGTTTAAATGACAGAGCAGTAGGAAGAGTTACAACAATATTTTCATGCTGTTGGAAAATCCTTTTGTTAGTGACAGTTTTGCAATTTCTAGTAAGGGAAATGTATATGTGTAGGATTACATGTATTAAAAATGTTTTTTTAACTGAAAATTGACTGTTTCCTGCCGAAAAAGATAAGGGAGACAACTCTGAACACTTTGCTTACCTCGTGCAGTGTCCTCACGAGCTAATTATCCTTTTAAAAAACTGTATGCTGTGGAACCATTTCTCCTCTCTCTGAACTCCCTCAATGATGCGATGCAGCCGGATGACATCATAACCGCACGACGAATGTTCCAGGAAGTGCAGAACAGAATTTTGACTGTAACATGATTTAACAGTATTTTTTGTTTTAAAACACAGTTATTTACTTAAAACAATCAATTATATGGTTGATGAGAAGGTTATGTACTATAATAACATAATATCTTCATCTCTTGCAATCTGAAGAAAGGAAAACAAAACAGAAGGAGGAAAATGTAAAAGAAAAGAGGTGAGAGAGGGGATAGTTTTGAGAAAACAGTGAGAGTATTAAAATGTAAATATCTATGTGCTTTATTCATAGACCTTATAACTGTAAATACTGATAGTAACATTCGTTTTTATATATAATTTTTTTCTCTCCTCTTCCTTACAGTATCATTGCATACTATGGTAATGGTTACCTTACTTAAAGTTAGTGTCTTCACAACATTTTGCAGTCTTTATGTTTAAATGTCATAAGTAAGGTCGTGCATTTCATTTCAGAATGTTTGCTTGCATAGCTAAGAACTGAATAACATAAATAGCATACTGAAAAGAATTTTGCAATAGATAACTTATTCTGTCATTAGTGAAAGCTGTTGAATATACTTGTGTTTATATTGGTTACTTTCCATTTGTGGATGATACATTGTATATTTATATGCGATACTGTTTATAATCACATTTATATCTTCTAAACAGTCATTCTAAATATAACAGTTTACAAGGGAATTTAACTATATGTTAGCCTTGTTTTACTTTATTTTTCTCTTTTCTATCTTTCTTCTCTCTCATATTTATGTATATAAGTTAAAATAAGGGAAGAGATATAAGGAGAGTTGCAAGCATGTTATTACAAAATATAATACCATATAAATAAATCATGACTTGAATAATAACATTGTGTCCTGGATAACATATTATATCTAACAACCTGATAGAAATGCTTTTTATACAAACAATTTCTTTTATCTATGCTAATAGTAAGGCAGTGGGTTCAACTACATAGTTTTTCAATAATCTGTTAGACATTTGTCTTATTTTGGAATGTGAAAATCATATACTGAATCTATTAGGTCACACATGTTTTATACTAGATATAACTTCTATGTACATATAATCCTTCCATATAAAACTATACTAGGATAATTAATGGTATCTTAAGAATTTGGTTATGCTAATGTTTCTAACTTAAAGTTTATAAAATATACTATTAGTGGAGTTTTGTATTCTGTTGCTACAGTTTAGGGGTTGATCTCAGTGACAGATGTCATTTGGATTAAGAGTTTATAACTCCAAGTGGGGAGCATTGGGGTATTTGTTTTTATCTAGTATATGTAATAATTTTTTTTAAAAAAGAGTTTTTTTTTTACATCCAGTGTAGCCTATTTACAAAACATATAGCGAATAAAGCTCAAGAAATACATTTTTTCCTAAAGACATGAGATCTAATAATTTTACTGGGAACAAATTCATTTTTGGGGGGAAATTCTCATATTGCATATATAATAATGATATGTTACTAACACATCTTTCATTTACAATTACATAATATGACTATGTTGAAAGGTATGTCACTTAACATAAATGGTTTGAACAATCCTTATAAAAGAAGTAATCTATTTAAATATTTGGCTTTTCATAAACCTAATATAGTATTCTTACAAGAAACCCATTTAACAAAAGATATAATTAAATTCTTAGATACAAATAAATACACAAATATAGTAATCTCAGAGTGCAGAAAAAAAAACTAGGTGTAGCAATATTGTGGAACAAAATATTACCATTACCCAGAATAATCAAAGCATACCAGGACAATAAAGGTTTGCTCTGTTTGGTTGTAATTGAAATGGGTAAGAAACTATATACATTACTTAACAACTATTGGTTACCTGGTATTGGTAATAATACTATTAGGCACATATTAAATCAAATAGTTTCATTATCTGAGAGACATATCATTATGGCAGGTAACAACAATTGTATCCTAGACCCTAAAGATACAACCCTTTCAGGAAAAAGAAAAATCACAGCACAAGCTAAACAACTTATAAATTTCTTAAACTCTTACCTACTTAAAGATATTCATCATTTTGTGGATCATAACTCATTACAATACACGTTCTATTCTAATAGATATAAAACGTATTCTAGAATTGATAGAATATTTCTTTCTACACAGATAATGAATAACCTAACCAATAGTAAAATGATATCATGCTCAATCTCTGACCACAATACTATTATATTTGAACTTAGTATTAATAATATCCATAGTGTCCAAATTAAAAGAATCCCAGCATATCTCACACAACTTAAAGATTTTCAGTTATTCATAACTGAAGAGACACAAAACTTCACAAATATAAATTCAACATCAGACACACAAGATATATTTATTTGGGATGCTTTAAAAGCATATTTATATGGACAAATTAACAAATGGTTTAATAATAAGATGAAAGTATGGGATAAAGACATGAGAATAATACAAGATAAACTGGAATCATTATACACAAAAAATAAAGACAATCTGTCTTCTAAATATATAAGAGATGAGATTTACAAGTTAAATGAAGAATACAGATCTATCCTACATCATAAAATGAAGATAACCCTAGAAAAATATAAGTTTCTTGCTTATTCCGTAAATCCTAAACATCTATCAAACTTTAAGAATAAGACCAAAAGATTAAATAAATATAACTATATTAAAGCAATACATTCTACAAGAAAGAAAAAAGTATATAGTATACAATAGGTTCATAGGTAGGTACTAGGCTATCTGCCCGAAGGCATTTATAAGCCTAGCCAGAATGTGTTAGCTTTCGCCACCCCCTTAGATTAGCTTCCTGTGCCTCTGTTCAGCAGAGCCACTGAAGTGATCCTGGGGTAAACTATCTGTTTCCCATCCACTCGTCAAGATTTCTTTTGAAGAGTGTTAGTGAGGAACTCTGCCTAATGTAGACTGGAATCTTGTTCCAAAGCACGGGAGTCTCTGGGAAAGGAATCTATCCCTCCAGCACGTCCTATTTATTGTTGTGGTGAGGTTTAGATCCCTAGAGTGTGTGGCTTGAGGGGATAAGATTTTCTTTAGGTGGAGCATGTCCATCAATTCTGGGTTGGACGTGGCCTTGCATGTCAGGCAGAGATCACCTCTGAGTAGGCGGTATGCAACCAAATACATCTGGAGTTTCTTCAGTCAAGCTGCATAGGGCATCTGTTTGAGGCCAGTGATCCTCTTGGTGAGGTACTTCTGTGGTTTTTCCAGCTGTTGCAGGTGTCTTGTAAGGTACATCCCAAATGGGGCATTGTACTATATGATGGGTTTGATGAGTGATGAGTAGAGGGGCACAATGACCTCTTTTGATCTGGATGCGAACCCTTTTGTGATTAGGTGGGCCACGTAGAAGGATTTTCTAACCACTTTGGCAATGTGATTATCAAAGGTGAGATTACTATCTACTTGGGTCCCCAGATCCCTTATTACGTCTTCCGTATTTAAGGGACTACCACCTATGTGGTAGTTTGTGGGTACTTTGTTTTTTCAAAAGGGGATGACTATGCACTTTTTGGCATTTAGCTTGAGGCCATGATTTTGACACCAGGTATCCGTCTCAATGAGACCCTTTTGGAGGATGTCTGTGTCAGCCAGAGAGTCAATTATAGCCCCTAGTTTGCAGTCATCTGTGAACTTGGTCAGCCATTGTTCCTCCTGTCTTGCCTGTACCCCTGAGAAGTATATGCCGAACAGGAGGGGTCCTAGGACTGAGCCCTGGGGAACGCCACTTGTAACCAGTTTAGAGTCAGACCTAGCTCCCGCAACTCTTAGCATGTGGCTTCTGTCCATGAGCCAGTTGGCAACCCATCTTGTGATGTAAGGGTTTATGTTCAGGCTGGTGAGCTTGTCTATAATACCAGAATGGGGAATGGTGTCGAAGGCCTTAGCGAGGTCTAGGTAGGCTGTGTGTACCACCTCTCTCTCGTTTATAGCCTTGGTAACTGTCTCAAAGAAATCCACCAGGTTTAGAAGGCATGATCTGCCCTTAACAAAGCTGAACTAGGTAGGGTCCAGTGTTTGGAGGTTCTCAATGTCTCTGTTAATGAGTTCCATGGTGATGCACTCCATAGCCTTGCAGACCAAGCTAGTCAGGCTTATAGGGTGATAGTTCCCAGGGTCTGTTGTGGCTCCACCTTTGTGGAGTAGAATAACCCTTGCTGTGCGCCACTCTGTGGGCACATAGCCTGTGGAGAGGATGAGTTTGAACAGTGTGTTTAGGTGAGGGGTTAGTTCATCTTTGAGCTTGTGTAGGGCGCAGCCTGGGACACCATCCGGTCCCATTGATGCTGTGTTTTTGACTTTGGAGAGGGCTGTTTTGACCTGAGTGTCTGTGATTTCAGGGACTCTACATTCTTCTGCTATGGTTATGAGCCCTTTTGGGGGTGAGAGGGGGTGAAGTCTGTGCTGAACCTGTCTGCCAGGATGTTGGTGATATCGGTCGGTTCAGTGTATTTTGTGCCATTCTGCACTAACTCCGACCAGATCTGAGCATTGCCACTTAGATTCTTGACATAGCTAAAGAATGCCTTGTATATTAGAAAAGTTTAGATGTCACTTTCATGAAATCAATCAATCCACACAACAAATTCAAACACAAGATAACATAAGAGATTATATTAACAAGAATACATATAATAAACTAAATAAGCAACAAATAGATGTTATTGATAAACAAATTACTTTATCAGATATACAAAGTCAAGTAAGAAAGCTTAAACTTAATAAAGCACCAGGAAATGATGGAATTATCCCTGAAATATATAAGATAATGCCCAAAATGGCTTTTTCCTTACTACATAAAGTATAGAATACAGCTCAAAATGATATTATTACACCCCCATCCTGGAAATATACATTTATATCCCATATTTTAAAATCAAAGACCCAAAATACTGTTCCTCATGCAGACCAATATATTTACTGAATATCGATTATAAGATGTTTATGAATATATTCTCAGAAAGATTAAAGAAATTCTTAGCCCACTTAATTGATGAAGATCAGACAGGATTTATAACTAACAGAAGTACATTTGATAATATAAAATGAACCCTAGCTATTATTGACTTCTCACAAAGGAAGAAAAGGAAACTGTCTTTAATTGGTCTTGATATTAATGCTGCCTTTGATTCTATTAACTGGAATTATCTATTTATTCTTTTGGAGTGCTTACACTTTTCACATAATTTTATTAATCTTTTAAAATATTTATATGACAAAACTTATGCATATATCAAAATAGGGTCATATATCTCCAATAAAATACCTATCACAAAAGGCACCAAACAAGGATGTCCTTTCTCCCCACTGCTGTTTACTTTGATCATGGAATCCTGGGCAAATGAAGTAAGAAACAATAAAAATATAGAGGGCTCGGAAATGGATAAAGACATTATAGCCAAAATTCAACTGTTTGCAGATGATATTCTTATCACCACAAAAGGAAATGACTTCTCATTCATGTCATTATATGAATCGATTAAAACTTTTCAAATGATGTCTGGCGTATCATTTAATGACAATAAAACAAAAATTTTACCCATATATTCTAATAATAAAAAAATAAAAAAAAGGATGATGGGAAATAATGCATATCATGTTGCTAATACAGATCAAATTACTTATCTTGAAATTATTCTTGCCAAAGATATAAAATCAATAATACAATTAAACTATAACAAATGTTTACAAAATATTCAAGAACTATTTTCAGAATGGAACACAATAGTATTTACTACCGAAGAAAGACTAACCATTATAAAAATGATAATTCTACCTAAAATCTTATACATAATACAATCCATTCAAATTTTACCCTCAAAAAGGTTTATAAATAAACTAAACACTTTAATATCAAGATTCTTTTAGTTACAAAAAAAATAAGAATTACAATTAATCAACATACTAACAGCTGGAAGAATGGTGAAATAGCATTTTCAGATCTAAATCTTTATTCGATTTCTGCTATAATCAGATCAATTTCACAACTCTTAGATATAACCTATTTAGCTAAATGGAAATCTTTATGGGAAGTATCAGCCATGGAACTTATAATGAGACCATCAACATATCAATTAGAAATCATAAGTACACCTTTTATATGGCTCTTAGAAGAATATTTCATCACACATACTAATCCTAATCATACCGCCAGTTACATACATACTATTATAATTAACTTTAGAAATGTTATATATAAGCTTATTAAATATAAAGATTACATTTTTTTGTTATTCCCTATAGAATACACACAAGAGACTTTTGTTACCTCAGATATTAATAAAATTATTTTACTTAAAAACAATGAACTCAAATACTGGTTCCAGCTAACCTCTGAATACAAGACTAGTTCGGTCGATCATATTATACAGGAATATAGACTAGGTAATTCCTCATGTTTAGATATACAAACACTCATTCTATATCTTGATAATAAATGGAAATTAGTTTCACCAACTAGCAAACATGACACCAAGTTATTATTGCAATTTTTTCAATCAACATTATTACACCAGCATAATATTCAAGCAGTCTCTCCTTTATTTATAGACTTTTGAGAGAAGAAACATTTTCTTGCACGCATAACTACTGGAACTATTATAGTTTAATTACTAATAATCCCCCAAGTGAGCAAGATAAGGTTAATATGTTACAATCAGCTGGAAAAACATCCTTTTCTCTGAAATGGAAGATATACACATGGAGATTCATGAATAGATCCTTTTATACACCACAAATAATGGACAAAATCAATAAAAAACAGAATATCTGTAATAGATGTAACTCTAGTGTAGACATTAACTGGGCACATATGTTCTTTGACTGTCCAACCTTAAATATCTTTTGGAGTAATGTAAGTGATTTTTTACAAGCACTTTTTTCAGATAATTTCATATTGAATAAGTCTTTAATCATATTTAATATACCTGTTTCACAATGTGTAAGGAAAACTAAATACTCATTTCTATGGACTATTTTGGCAGTGGCTAGAAAGATCATAACAAAAAATTGGATCTCAAAATATCCTCCTACACTCTCTGAGTTTGCTTATTTATTAAAAGAAGTCAGCCATTTACAGACAAGAACCATAACCTCTAGAACATCTAGAAAGACATATGAACATAATTTATAGGTTAACCTACAACGTATGTTGGGAAAAAATGATCATTTTGCATAAAGGTAATTGACTTTCCTTGTCATGCATGAGAATAAGCCTCAAAATAAAGATTACAGTGTATGTAAATGTATAAATACTGGATGTCTATGTACATACTTTAGTTTGGTTTTGTTAATCTTATATTCATATTTAAATGTTATAAATACATGTTATGAATTTGTAAACCTATAATGCAAAATGTCTCGTATATGTCTATGTAATTGTTTTCATTATAAGCATTATAATGTCACTAGATGGATTGCAAACTGGCTCAAGGACATAACCCACATGGTTAGAATTGCTGGAGCCATGTCAGACTCCAAACCAGTTACAAGTGTACTGCTAATCAGTATTAGCAAAAAACTACGGGCACTCATAAAATTGTCTAAGGCCAGCTTCGAGAGAAAAATTGCACAGGACACTAAGGATAATCACAAGGCTTTCTTTAGTTATGTTAGGAACCTGGGTGGTAATTCCCAGATATGCTCAGAATTAGTCCAAAATGACAAAAAATACACCGAACCCACAGACATTGCCAACATCCTAGCTGACAGGTTCAGTGCAAACTTCTCCCCCCCCCCCTCCAAAAGGGCAAATATCTATCCCAGCAGAGTGCTGCCCCCCTGACATCTCAGATGCTCAGGTAAGAGCCGCCCTCTCCAAAGCAAAAAAACACAGCATCAATGGGACCAGATGGTGTCCCGGGCTGCATCCTACATGAACTCCAAGAAGAGCTAAACCCAAACATAAAACTGCTGTTCAATCACAGCCTTACTGCAGGATATGTGCCCAAAGAGTGGCGTACAGCAACAGTGGTCCCTCTCCATAAAGGTGGTGCCTCAACGGTTCCTGGAAACTATCGCCCCATAAGCCTGACTAGCTTGGTCTGCAAAGCTATGGAAAGGATCATCATGGACCTCATAAATAAAGATATTGGGGACCTACAGACACTGGATCCTATCCAGTTCAGCTTTGTTAAGGGCAGATCCTGCCTCTTAAACCTGGTTGATTTCTTTGAAACAGTCACCAAGGCCATTGACGAGGGGAAGGTGGTCCACACAGCCTACCTGGACCTCGCAAAAGCCTTCGATACAATACCCCACTCGGGCATTATAGATATGCTCACCAGCTTAAATATAAACCCCTATGTCACTAGATGGATTGCAAACTGGCTCAAGGACAGAACCCACATGGTTAGAATTGCTGGAGTCATGTCAGACTCCAAACCAGTTACAAGTGGTGTCCCACAAGGCTCAGTCCTGGGACCTCTCTTGTTCGGTATATATTTCTCGGAGGTACAGGCCAACATGGAAGGACTGTGGCTGACCATGTTCACAGATGACTGCAAACTGGGCACCATAATCGACTCTCCAGCTGACACAAGCATCCTCCAAAAGGGCCTCATAGAAACAGACAACTGGTGCCAGAGCCATGGCCTCAAGCTAAATGCCAAAAAGTGTATAGTCATCCCCTTTGGCAAAAACAAAGTGCCCACAAATTACCACATAGGTGGTAATCCATTAAGTACAGAAGAAGTAATTAGGGACCTGGGGACCCAAGTTGATAGCAATCTCTCATTTGACAACCACGTGGCCAAAGTGGTTAGAAAAACATTTTATATAGCCCACCTAATCATGAAGGGATTCACATCTAGATCAGGGGAGGTCACCGTGCCTCTTTACTCATCCCTCATCAGGCCCATAATTGAGTACAATGCCCCTTTGGGATGTACCTTACTAGACACCTGCAGCAACTGGAAAGACCCCAAAAGTACCTCACCAAGAGGATCAAAGGGCTCAAACAGATGCCATATGCTGCCTGGTTAAAGAAACTCCAGCTCTACTCAGTGGCATACCGCCTGTTCAGAGGCGATCTGTGCCTGACGTATAAAGCCATGTCCAACCCGGAATTAATGGACATGCTGCACCTCAGAAAATCCAAATCCCATCGAGCCACGCTCGAGAGACTTGAACCTGAGCACTGAAATAAATAGGACATGCTGGAGGGACAGATTCATAACCCAGAGGCTCCCTTCACTATGGAATAAAATCCCAGTCCAGGTTAGGCAGAGTCCCTCATTGACTCTCTTCAAGAGGAATCTTGATGAGTGGATGGGAGATCGTAGGTTTACCCCGGGTATCACTTCTGTGTCACTGTTAGACAGAGGCACAGTATACTAACCTCGAAAAAGGGCATAGCAAAATTAATTTAAAATGGGTGGCGAAAGCCAAACACATTCTGGCTAGGCTTATAAATGCCCTAGGGCAGATAGCCTAGTATGAACCTATGAACCTATGAACCTATGAACCTATGAACCTATAATCAAAATCAATAAAATTGTTTAAAAAAAAGATATTTATGTATAATTGCATGTCATTGAATACTGTCATTTGATTTATTTTTTTCTCAATGAGGGAGGATGTAGAACAGAGCATGTGCATGTAGCTTTAAGAAGCATTTCCAGATGTAGGCACCTGCATATAAATAGTGAGCACGGGCAGACAGCAGTGCCATTTTGAGAGAACAGCCAGAGTGTTAACATGTATGAGTGTGGTAGTCAGTCTTTTTATAAGTTTATTTAAGTTTAAGTAACAAAGCCTCATTCCTAATGTGTTTGTGTGTAATAAAGTTGCTTGAACTGAACCCACAACCATTCGTCTGTTTTATCCTGACCCGACGAGCAATAAATATATTTTTGAAATGCTGAAAATAAAGATGTAAGCAGTTTTAAACTAAAAAAGCCTTCCATTTTTAACCCCTCTTTACAATCTAATATTCAGGTATTTCACAATATTTGTGAAAAAGATATCATGGAGATATGGATAGCAACTGTAATAAGAAGTATTTTAATCTTACCAAACATGAAAGTTAATTATTGACAGAGTTAAATAAAGACAAGATTTGAGGTACATAAAGGCTAATGAAGGCAGAAACATGGTGACCATACATCAAATTATGTCCAGAATATCGAAAAAATGTTAGCCAATACAGGAGAATATAAATTAGTCTCTCTGATGGATATCTATATGAAGTATGAATAAATAAATTATGTATTGTTGGAGTTATTCACTAATAAATACATTAATAATGACATACATCACTTTATCAGGGTTGAGTATCCTAGAATTGCTATTTTATCTGGCATGCCTAAATTACATACTAAACAAGTTCTGATACTTTTAGACCCATAGTTTCAGCTGCTGGAAAGATCACCAGAGGCATTTATATCTTTTTAGAGTCTCTACTAAATCCCTTACTGCAGAAACTAGATAGCTTTATTCAGGATTCATGTGTTTTTTTTTTAATTCCCTAAGATGTTTTAAGCTGGACCTTTAATCAACTTTGTTTATTCACTTTAAATGTGATCTGTATATACCCTTATTCCCACTGATACAGGTTTAGAGTTTTTAAGACATTTGCTATCCATCAAAACTAACTATAGCAATAATATGATTAAAAACACCATATGCATGTTGATTGAAATCATATTAGAAAATATTTTTTATGTTTAATGGGAAATACTATCAAGAGCTTAAAGGTGTAGCAATGGATGCTACTGTAGCTCTATCATTTGCTAATATTGTTATGGGATGGTGAGAGCCTAAATTTTTAAGAAAGATTTTTTTTTTTGAACAGCATATTTGTTTTTATAAAATATTTGTTGATGACTTATTTTTTTATTACCGATGGAGCACCAAATGATGTTGAAATGTTTGCTAGTGAATTGAATAATACCATGAACAATAGGCATCAGTGTTCCATTTTGGGGATTTTTTTGACATATGATGAGAGTAAATTTGGTAGTAAAATTTATCAAAAGGATTAATTTACCAATAATTATCTACATTATTCTAGTTTGTTAGTGAATTAAATAATACTGTGGACAATAGGCACCAGTGTTCCATTTCTGGATATGTTTTCACATATGATGACAGTAAATTTGGTAGTAAAATTTATTGAATGGATTGTTTCACTAATGATACTATTCTAGCGCACATTCACGTTTTATCAAAAATAATATACCATGAGGACAGATAATCCAGATATCTATGCTTATTACAGATGATTGAGTGTTTCATGAGGCCTTAGATGATTTAACTAAGATGTTTTGCAAAAGAGGTTATAATGAAGTTAAGTTTAATGTCACGGCAGATGAAGTTAAGAGAAAAAGGAAAGACTTGTTTCTTCCTATATTGTTAATGGGCTGTCCTGATAATATTTGTAAGACAAGAAAGGGTAGTAATTATAACACTGCATATGTTTTACAAATTACTGTAGATAGTCTAGATATTATAAATATTCTTTCTGAAAACTGAAACATTTTAAAAGGTACTTCTGAACTACTAAAGATAACCAATGCTGGCCGCATATTTTATTAAAAGAAAACTAAAGACTATTAAACATTATTTAGAAAATAAAAACACTAATGTGCCCAGTTTAAAGACTGATAAATCTAAAGATATGTTTAAGTGAAGATGTTGCAATATATGTAATTTTATATTAGAAGGACCTAATGTCAATTTACCACTTTTTGATAGATCTGTTAAGATTTTTGAACATGTTAATTGCAGTACTGCTGGAGCAGTCTATATTGTTATGAGCTCACAATGCAATGTTTTTTTATGTTGGCATGATGACGCATAGGCTATTTAAACACATCAAAAGCACTTGTATTCCATTAAGAATAAAGATGAAAAAGAATACCTTATATAAACACACACTGTCTAGTACTTCCTTTAAAAAAAGTTGACTTCATTGTTTAGAATGTGCACATTTGGATATAGGGGAGGAAATCATAAATTTAGACACTTTGTGTCAAATCAAACTACAGGCTGATATATTTCATGGCTTAATTGTACCTATCATGAAAGTTTGTGTCAAATCAAACTACAGGCTGATATATTTCATGGCTTAACTGTACCTATCAATATTAAATGTTTTTTACGCAGTATCAATTATGCTAGATAATTAGTAGATAGTGTGTTTATTTGTTGTTTAATTGTTTGGTGTTATTCATTGGATAATATGTATTTAACTAAAAGCCAGCTTGTATGTTTGGTATTCTGATGAAGTCCCTTGTGGATGGAAGTGCTTAATCTATTCTATTAAAAAGCTTCTGGTAATTATGTTCGCAGCTTGCCTTGGATGGATTAGGTCTTCTAAGGCAGACTGGTGAAGTAAAGGAGAGCGAGTAGTTTTGTTAAGAGATGTGGAAAGGGTTTTTGTATCAGTTTAGGTGATTATGTTGGAAAGGTGCAGTAGGTGGAGTCCGATTAAAGCCACCAGCCATTTTATTGATCATTGAGTGGCTATATGTTGGCTAATGCACTGTCTCTTATAGGTTAATAATTTCATAGGTAAGTACTAGGTAATCTGCCCTTGCAGAACATTTCAAACCTAGCCAATTTCCCTTTTGGTGCTTGAATTAACTTATCCCATTTAGTTAGAGATTGGTATTATCCATCCTATAGTCGATACTAATTTAAATAGTTATTTATCTTAAAAAAGTGGGATTTTTGTGACATGGATGTGGTTTGGTATAGGCAGGATGGCGTTCACTTGAGTGATGTTGGGTTTAATTTTTTTTCAATGGTCATATGTTCCTTTTCATTAAGGACCTGGTGGTTTGAAGTTAGAGCCTATTGGTTTTGGAATAATCAGTTTTTTTTTTGATAGGGTGAGGTAAAAGGGGAAACTGCATAGATTTCTGGATGAATGGGCTAGGACCTCTTGGAGGAAGCAGCCACTTCTTCCTCCCATTCCTCCTCTTGAGATGAGACAGCCACTTTTTCCCTTTTCCTTCCTCTTGGGGGCAGGCAGCTGTTTCCCCCCTTTTCCTTTTCTGTTAATGGTTTAGGGGTGAATGGTATAAGATGCTGCCCTGAAGTTTTAGGGTTGGTGAGTGAGTGATTTGTGATTCACACTGCTACTGTTATCTGTAGGTAGGTGAGCATTATTACAACATGCTTGTCAGCTGATAATATACATTGATTCAAGTATCTTATAATGTATTTCTGTTTACTGTTCAACTTGTTCTGACAAGTAAAGTTAGTCACAATGCAAGTGGTGTGTTATTGTATTGGGGGCTGGGGTCCAACAACAAAAGAAAGTTTTTTTCTAATGTCCCACAGATTAATATGATACTGTAGACTTATAAGCATTATTAAAGTTCTTTTGGCTACATTACCCAGGAATGTTTACATGGAAAAAAGTGAATAGCAATCCCTTATCAACAAATATGTATACAAAAAAAAAACAAACTGGAAGATGCAGAAGAACAGAGTGAAATCCACACGATGTTAGCATAATAAAAACTTTTAATCCATGCTTTCGTAAACCAAACTTCTTCAAAATAAAATATACATTCTCAACATCACATTTAAGAACAATTTTGAAATGCCTCTGCACCAATAAACACATCTTTCCATTTAAACAATTATGCAATTAATCAATAAAATTTCAAAGCTCAGGAAGTTATTTCCTTATATAGACTCTACGGTCTTTCCAAAAACATTTAATTTTGGCAGCATCATTTATACCAGGTTTTTTATCTGAATTTAATCTGATTTGCCATAAACCCTCCTTTTGTTCAGGATTTCTTTTGAAATTGCCACCCCTAAAATCATGACTTCCTTGCTCCAGCACAGAAAACAACATTTTTTTGTACATAGGACAGATGATAGTATGCTTATAAAAAGCATTTGTCTTGTCTTGTTTTCTAATATTGTAATAATGTTATTTTATTCTAGTGCATAGGGGCTTTTGTAGTCATACCAGTGTAGAATGCACTACAATATGCACACATACCAATGTATACAACTCCTTTGCTCTTACAGTTAAAATGCCCTGGAACTTTCAAAGTATAAGGCAAATGTTCTAAATTAACCAAGGGACCTTCAGAAATATATCTACATATGTTACAGTTTCCACACTTATACATGCCCCATTTTTTCTGTGTGATGTTAGAGCAATATGCAAATTAGTTTCTCTCTCTTTCTAAAATATTTTTTAGTTGTTTTGATTTTTGTATACAATCCCTGGTTGGGTCTCCACTATAGATTGTAAATCTTTGTTTCCCTCTAGAATTTTCCAATTGTCAGAAATAATATTTCTGATAATACCACTGTCTACTATCATGTCCAAATTACCAACATCGGATGTGTTCGTGTCATGGTTCTGTTTTGTATTGATGTTGGAAAACCCATGCTCAAGGATGGCTGGAAAGAGATTGTCCCTATTCTGTGTAACATATTCAGCCTGCTCTTTCAACAGGGTCTTACTATACCTTCTTTCAACAAACGAGGAAGTAAAAAATTCTATTTCCTTCAAAAAGTCACCCATTTCACTTGTCATTTGACTAGCTCTTATGAGCTGTCCTTTGGGAATGTTATTCTTCATATAACAAGGGTGCATGCTAGTATAATGCAAGTAACTATTAGGAAAAGTTTCTTTCCTAAAAATCCTACTAACTAACTTATAAAGCTTAACATCCCATTCCAGAATCACATCCAAAAAATGGACTTTTAGTCTCACATGTCCCAAAAAAAAATTTAAGCATCCTGATCTGGAATTAAGGGTGTCAACAAAACTTTGTACTTTTTGTACATCCCCAACCATGACAAAAAAAAGTCATCAATAAATCTCTTAAAAAATATAATCTGGTATTCCATGACTAGTGGGTCCAACACAGTACATTCCCAATGACCCATCACAATGTTTGCAAAAGATGGTGCTGCAGGGGACCCCCTAGCTACCCCCAAAATGTGTTTGTATATTTTTTTGTTAAATACAAAAAATTGTTATTTAATAAAACATCTATTAATTCACAATAAAAATTGCTTTCAGAATTACTGAATGTGGAAAATGTATTTAAATATTCTCTGACTTCTTCCACTCCCTCTAGGTGGGAAATACAGGTGAAGAGAGAGACAACATCAAGACTGAACATCACCTGTGTGATGGGATCAAAAGCTGAAACTAGAGTATGTTCCCTGATACTGTTTAAAAAGTCCCATGAGTCTTTCAAGTATGAATTTATTTGTTGAACAATGGGATTTAACTTAGAATCCAAAAATAAGGAAATACCCTATGTAATATAATTCGGGGCAGATACAATGGGTCTAAATGGAGGACAAGTTTTACTTTTATGTGTTTTAGGAATTCTAAAGAAGGAACCTAGTTTTGGATTGTCTATGTGACAAAAATCATAAAGGTCCTTCTCTAAATTACTGTTCATTAAACTCTCAAACAAAAATGAGTAAACACTCCTGTAGCTCTTAGCTACCTCCACCATGCCTGTTAATCTGTATTCTAAGCTGTTACCTAGCATTTTCTCTATACCAGTAACTTCCTCTTGGTTCATTAAACTAAGGTGCCCCCCCTTGTCACTCTTCATTGCTCTTAAGTTGCCATACTCCTGTATTTCTTTCAGAGCTTTCTTTTCTTCCTTAGATAAGTTGTGATACATTTTTCATTTCTTTACCCCCTCCCCCATAGGATTCTTTATTTCACTTTCACAAGCCGATTCAAAAACTTTAATAGTGCGCAGCAAATTAGGGTTGTAGCATGAAGGCTTTACATATTTAGTGTTATTACTAACAATGGGCCGGATTCACGAAACCTCCGTGTAAGAGTTAATATGTCTTACACGGAGGCTGCAGTCTAACGGTATGACGTCAGCATGCCATGCATATTCATGAGGGCATGCTGAATCATACCCTAGGCTAACACGGTCCATGTAGGAAAGTAGGGGGCGTGTCCAAATGCCGGGTTCTGCAAAGGGACACGCCCCCATAAGAGTCAGAGTCCTGAAAGTAAACACCCATGAGCGAGACCGCGGAAATGTCAAGGAATACAACACCACATGCCCTCACAGACTATAAACCCAACTGTAATGTAAAACGTAAAAATAGCAGTTTAATTTTTTTTTTTATAATTTCCAAAATGTTTGCCCATAGTTGCGCTCGTTTGCATGGGTATGCCCTCTGCTCAGCCACAGTTAGCAGACATTGAAAAGAATATAAGATCTAAATATGCAAATTAAGCCAAGTAGCAATAGCGTAGCGGTAGAGACATTGGTGAAAGAGGAGGTAGTCACGGTTCGAGCCCCCACAACATCATTCTCTATTTTTAGTTAAATAAGCATGAAACAATCCCCTGACACACACATATATATATATATATATATATATATATATATATATATATATATATATATATATATATATATAAAACTATAATTTAAGTAAAATGTAATGAAATGGGCCATGTATTTTTGAAGAAATCTGACACATTCAAATATAAAAAAGAGATTATGTGCCTATAGCTGAGCAAGGCTTCAAGAAGCCTAATATGAATGCCCATAGGTGAGCAGCGCTGTAACAAGCTTAATATGACTGCCCTCAGGTGAGCGTCGGTTTAACAGGTGTAATATGAGTGCCCGGATTTGAGCAGCGCTTTCACGGGCTTACAATGAGTGCTCGTAGTTGAGCAACACTTCACACAGTGTAAAATGAGTGTTCATAGCCAAATAACGCGTTACCCAGTGTAAGCCACTTGCGCGAAGCTGGGCAGCGCGCCAACCAGCTCACCGGTGGGCAACGTTGAGCAAGCTGTATCAAAGCCGCCTTTACACAGACACACCTCCTAGCCTGTCTAGACAGTAGTAAAATAAAAAAAAACAATGCCCAGGCTTGAACCCAGGATATTGTGCACCATAGTCAAAGTACTGAACCACTAAGCCATGAAAGTTGTACTGAGAAATGCAGTATTAGCATATATATAGGAATGAATGGAAATAGAAGCATGACAAAGCAGGTTTATTTAAGCTGATAAATATCCAAAATGGCCAATCACAGATAAGTGTGGGAAAACGGGCATATATAAGCCCCATAGGCGGGAATACACAGCATAACTGATTGTGGTACCCATTTCCAGTCAGGATGGCAGGTACAGGAGAGGGAAGTCACTTTAGAGCACAGAGGTGGGGTGTTGAGGAGTCAAAATATATGGTTTGGCTCCTAGTCCATAATCATGAGGCACAACTCATGCAGGGCCAGGTTCACTGGGGTGCATACAAGGAAGAGGCGTGGAACCGGTTGGCACATGATCTCACCAGTGCCACAGGCATTCCAAGAACTGGTGAACAGGTCTGTCACCACCATGTGGACCTGAAGAGACATAAGCAGGACCAACTGAACCGTTGGATCCAGGAGGCCCAGCAAATGCCCAACGCCCCACTACTGAGTAAGTATCCATGTAATTACGTATGTAAGAAATTATCCTAGCCTATAGTATGGAGATGTATGTTCCAATATTACATCGTTTATATTACAGCTGCAGGTGTGCGTTCTGTGAATCGGCGAGCCTATGATGATAGGCTGGTGCGGTTGTGCCACCAGGCAGGTTAGTAATTATTTTGATGGAATTGTTATAGAATATAAGTGAGACAGCTTGTAAAAGAGTTCAGTGTTGTTACATATTAATAAAGTGCAAATAAGCCTAGAAGAAAGATTCTGCTAGTACTGTAAGATTAGATAAGTGATGCAGCCTGTAATCTACAAATAAACATTATACAAGTCTCAAATAGAGAGTCTCCACCTGTATTGTAATATCAGATAACTGCTTCAGCCTGAAAATGAGTGGTAATCAATCAACAAAGGATATACATGTGTAATATACATCCCTTATAAAATCTGCCATATGAAATAAGTGAGTCAGTTGGAAAGGATTGTTGTAACCCAGTAAGAAATGTTAATAACGCCTAGAATTAAGTACCATCCTGAAATGTAAAAAAAAAACAAGTGAGAGTGTGAGAAAGAGGGTATGAATGGACCAAGAAAGCTGTAATAAGTCTGGAATAAAGTTATACTGCAGTGAGTACATAATGAAATGAATGAGACAGCCACAACCAAAGAGTGAAATGTGTGTAATAAAGTACTGAACCTGGAATGTGTCTGTCCCACAATTTGGATATGTTGCTGTACCCTTGCAATATGGAGATAGTATGGTTGTATGAAATAATGAACATCCACAGTTGTCTAGAGCCATATAAATCAAATGTAGCAGGATGCTGTACCTGAACACAGCCAGATATGAACATGTATGAATAAAAATGGAATGTATAGTAATGTAGCAGTAACATTCCCATCACCAACATTCCTAAGGTTACATATAGGAAACTGTACTAATACATGTAGGGGATATATACTAGGAATGTACAGCATATGTATATGTAGTTTAAGTTGTTAATGTAATATTTTGTCACCCTACCCTATTTTCACAAATGATGCCATTCCACACCAAACTGTGTATGTGTATACACAATTAATTCCCATGGACATTTGTCCTGTTGGTTCATACATATCTGCATGTGCGTTGATGCATGTGCCCTGTTCACATATCCAAACCTGATGGCCTGTTGCCACCAATCAACCCTGCTTGCTGTTGAAATGTGTACTGTTGTTCTAAATATGCATGTGTTATGCTTGCTGTTCAATGTTCGGACTTCATGGGTGTTTGGTTAATGGGAATACTGATGCATGCTGTTACAACTAATTTTGAATGGTGTTGTTTGTTACTAACCCAAAATGTCATAAAATACTGCTAAACATGGGACAACAGGGAAGGCGGGTTCCAGCGGACCCACCTCTCCCACCTCAGCTGGCGAGTGCACCTGGCACCAGTGCCCAGGCCGGAACCTCCTCCGGTGGCCCTGTGCCACCTTCGGGTGGAAGCGCTGCAGGGGATGGGGCTAGTCCCTCCTCTGCAAGCGTGGCCGGAGAAGAAAGTCCACTCACCCTCCATAGTGTCCGGTCTGTGGTGCGTAGCGAGATCAGGCGTTCTGTGCTTGATCCCCTATGCCAGCTTGAGGCGAGGGTGGCGCAACTCATGGGCAGTGAAGGCGCAGTGGTAACTGCCCATGGGTGGGGATCTCAGTTCCATTGTTGCTATCTGTGGGCTCATGGGCTCGCGATATCCAAACATCTGTCCCCGTCAATTGTGTTTCCCCCCACATGTGTCATACTCCGCCCCTGTATGCATCTTGTTTGTCTTGTCTGTTAACCTCCCCAACCTACCTCCCCAAATATATCTACTTTCTGTACCTCACATTCCACTCTCACCTGAAAAAAAAAATAAAAAAGGGCACTCTGTATCCACAAAAAAATTATGCCCCATACATAGCTGCCCATTTTGCAGACATGTCTGCTGGACATGTCAACTGATAATTAAAATTGGCCGTACAACATTTTTTGTTGTCCTCACCCCTCTCCCAGGGGTGGAAGGTTTCAAATTTCACACCAAATTACACACATATGCACAGCTGTTGCTGATAAAGAAATGGGCAGCTATGGGCCTTCCCTACATCCTTCCTGCAAATCCCGAGCTTGTTTTCCTACTGTCCTACCCTCTTTGTGCCCCCTTTTTCACCACTTTCCTATCTCCCCATTTTCTTTTCTTTAAAAGAAAGTAGCGTGGGTGTTACCAAGAGTAAGCACTATAAAGCAGTAGTCAGCAGGTGTGTGCTTCTGTGCACTTAGCTAAGCGACTGTGCGCATGGGTGAGCATCACGCAAACCAGCGCAAACCCACTTACAACTGCTTAAAAGTGCCTTAGTCACTCTGTATGACAAGGCCTGTAGTCTGCTCAGCAGCAAAATAAAATACCTCTGTCAGTCTCAAACCCCAGAAACACTAGTCTGCATGAATTACCACTGAGCCATAGCAGATATACAAGAACATGGTGCTGAAAGAAATATATCATGAAATAAAAGGAGTGAATGTAAAGGGAATATAGGAAGGCCAATACACAAAGCTTGTTCCCTGTATGTTTAGTGGCAATTCTTGTGGAAGTGCATTACATGAGTGTGATAAGAGGAACAGCCATGCTAGTAGGTAATAATGTTACCGTAGCACCTTACAAACCCACATGGTATCAGAGCAGGATAAACACCACCATATTTGAATAGGTATGAGGCCAGACATCCCAGCTGTGACTGATTTACAGGGATGTCCTTGATTTGTCAATAAATGTTACCTGTGCCCCACTGACTCCCTGTGAAATGTACTAACAGTAGGCAGAAAGGTGGGGAATCCCACGTACTGTTTACCATCAATAAGTTAAAGTAGACACTACTTGCATGTCAGAAATGGTGTAGTAATACAAATGCTCAAAACACACACAGTCCCCACAGTCACAACTGCAGAATATCTGAAATATATCACGGGTGTATCCCACTGATATGTACCTTTCCCTGAGACTGCTCAAATATATACCTGAGAGTATCTGAGGCCTGCAAGTGTCAGAAACACACCGGCATATCAGCCTGTCTGCTGTTACACACTCTGCAAATAGCTGTATAATTACTTCCACAAGCACACCCTCATGTAGGAGTACAACACAGAAATATCAAAGGATGTAGCCATCTAACAAACTAAGGACAGTATAGCAGTTTACAAGCACTGCATGTGCCTGATATTCATAACTATTAGTACAAAATACAAGGCCCTACTACTGCTCAGCAGCAAAATAAGATACCATTGTAAGTGTCAAACCCCAGACCTTGGCCTCACCAGACTGCATGCAGTGCCACCAAACCACAGCAAACATATATGAATTTACTGCTGAAAGAAATATAACATGCATTACAAGGAGTGAATGTAAATGGAAAATAGGAAAGCCATAGACACATTCCAGTAAAGAGAAATATCAGGCCTTCAAGGAGTGAATGTAAAGGGAAAATAGGGAAGCCATAGCAACACATTGCAAGAGCTACAGTTGTATACCAGTTAATCCACAAGTCCCACAGGAAAGTACATACTCCCATGTAAACAGTGTTAGCATTAGCATGTGTGAGTTAACATACACACTGAGAAGAATGAACTGGAAGAAGCAACAGTCAGGCTTCAGTACAAGATGCAGTTCAATGGCTACCACACAGCCTTAGATATGAGAGACATACCAACCTTCAGACTGACACAACAGTGTCCACAGCAAACCAGCATGGTCCCCACCTTGCAAAACTGAAAGGCATACACCTACCTAACCTAACATGTTATAGCAGTGTCCTGAAATCACAGTGAGGACTGCAATTACCACACAGCAGGCTGCATGCAATTAGTAAATGCTGGCCACCAATTGGTGCAGAGGCCATCACATGCACATGTGCAGATACCTACAAAAGCAGCCTGTACTGCCAGTCCACACATACAATACTTTCATTGCAGTGACTGGAGGGAGAGAGAGAGTGAGATAGACAGATTGACAGACAGACAGAGACCCAAAAAATAAAAAAAGCAAGCCAGCCAGCCATCCAGGCAGCCCGCCAGCCAGCCAACCAGGCAGCTAGGCATCCAGCCAGCCAGCCAAACATAAAATGCTGTTAGAGACAAAGGTAATGTAAACTACATAATCTAATAATCTACATACTGTGAACCCTCCATAAGTGTCAGCAGTCTGTATCTATATGTATATGAAGATGTGCATAGGCAAGGGACATACTGCAACTGTTAGCGAAGGCTGGACATACATATGTAGTTGAAGGTTGCTATGTGCCCATGTGCATGTGTGCATGTGTGCATGTGTGCATGTGTGCCCATGTGCATGTGTGCATGTGTGCATGTGTGGTAACATTGTGTACACATTGTAAACTGTGTTTCCTGTCTTCCTCTCACAGGTTCTGGTGTTGCTCTGTTGGCGTGCAGCAGGGAACCTGAAGCCACTGCTGGGGATAGTGATAATGATGATACATGTGTAATGGCACAGGGAGGTGTGACAGGGTCTGTTGTTGGTCAGCCAATCGACACTACACAGCAGTCAACCCCATAAATGCGCAAAGTCATCCTGCCGATACATCCATTGTCACCAATGTCCTTTGCTGAGGGACAGCATACAGTGGGCATTGAACAGGGTACTGTGGTATCATTGGCACATGCATCCCCTCACAGCAGCCATGGCCAGAGTCCTGACATGGTACCACACAGGCAGATGTCCAGGGGTTCTCGTGGGAACATCCATGGTCGTACCGCCCCTGTCAGACGTGCCCACAGAGGTCTTTCAACCTCCGCTATGTTCCGGGCTGTAATGCAGGCACAGGCACATATGGAACGGTACACAAGACAGGGTCGGTGGGAGCTTAGAGCACATCGCACTGCTATGGATGACACTATGCGTGACGTTGCAGCTGCCATCCATACTGTCGGTGAGGTCATTGATAGACGTTGGGGGGACACATTAGATCTGTTCCACAACTTCATGTCCATGAGCCAGGGCAATGCAGGATGGTTGAGGTGTCGACATGGATGTATGCCAGCAACATCAGCAGCTAGCAGTCATCGCGGATGACAACAAACCAGCAGCCGCTCCCACAGTGCCAGTACCAGCCCCAGCAATGCTGGGTCTGTGCTGTCATCAGACCGTCCTAGAAGACCACGTGCATGTGGCTTTGGACAGTCCCAGCAGGGGCATGTGTCCAGTCAGCAACCCACTGCTTCTGATGACAGTACCCAGTCTGGCTTAGTACCTGATACTGTCCGTAGCGCGCCTGCCAGGCACAGGTACCATGTCCATGGCCAGAGACAGTGATCTGTATGACCTGGCAGGTACAGTCTGTGGCTGTCCGCAAACACCCGTATATGGCAGCCATGTGGTGGAACTGTGTGCATGCATACACACATGCATAATGCTAACACCTAGGGCTAACTCATATACACACACACACACCGCATCAACATTGCCCCATGTTGTACTGTTGTCCCTCACTAACACACACACACATACATGTTGATTGGATGTGTCAATGGCAGAGTCTGGCAAACCAAGTACACACCCTGTACCACCTCCTGCAATCTGTAACATTGATGCAGGAACAGGATAGCATGGTGCTGATGCACAGGGTGACTACATAGCACTGTAGTAATATTATCATGTTGTTCACAGTACAGTGTAATGATAACATTGTGGGTATATCTCAGCATGCCTGATGCATTAACACTATGATTGTCGTTGTAGTTTTTTTATACACCAGTGTTAATTCCAAAAGTGTAATGTCTGCACATGTGCCACATGGCAGTTGTGTGTACCTGTGCCTGCATGTGTTGTGGACTGGACAGTACATGTGTGATGTTTGCAGCACACAGTTGCAGGTGTACATTTGTGAACAAGGTGGAGTTGCATTCTTTGCATGTAGATGCGTAGTGCACACATGGCAGGGGTGACATGCACCATGTGACACAGTAGTCATACATTGTAGTTCATATTGGTGGCCACTTTGTGTTGTACTGCACATATGTCTCACCTGGGGTCACATGTATGTATGACATGGTTTGACAGTATGCTGTGGGTCATATGGTTTACCAATGTCAATGGTTTGCATTCTGGTGGTAAGGCTCAAAACACAAACCCACCTACATAGGTATCACAAGGGATAAGAAACTAGAAGTAATGATACTCACTGCCAGACATCTAAACTGCAAGATGCATGCAGTCCAAACTCTACTCAGCATGGAGTATGTTGATATCTGTGCAGTAACAAAAACCTGGTTCAAGGCTCCCAAGAGCATCCTAGCACTACCAGGTTACACCTCATACCATGCTTTACAGCCCCAAAACATGGAACTAACTACGAAAGGGAGTGAGTATCAATAATTGTCAGGGATACCCACACCCCCAGGTTGGTGCCACAGCATGAAGCATCACAGACTATCCACGTGCAACTAACAGTGGGTAAAACTGCCTTCCAGTTCATAGCCTGCTACAGACCACCCTCCTAAACCCAGGAACCCCACCTGGCCTACTTAAGAACACATGAATATATGAAGGTCTCCCCAAACAACATTATATTGGGCAACTTCATCAACCCACACATAGACTGGGAGCATTACAGTAGCTCCAACACCCTAGGCCAAAGGTTCCTAGAATTCATAACCTCAAATGCTATGGAACAACCTGTTACCACTCCCACAAGAGGGTAAAAAATACTGCACCTGATCATCACCAACATGGGGACTCTCTGCTCCAGACCAGAGGTGTATCCCTCACTGGTAAGATCAGACCATAGAGTAATCTCACTGTATATTCACATTCCAACCCCAGCCCCTGCCCATAAAACCACAGTGTAAAAGTTGTCTGAAGCATATTCCACACACCTCAAAACCGAGACAGAGGTGGAATCCTTCAAAGCCCCCGGGCCTGTGGAAAATACAGCCCACACTGCTGAATCCTTTATAAATGCATTCTATGAACACCTTCAGGAATGCACAGATCATGCAATTCCAAATATAACCAAGACCCAATCCTCCACAGACAGTTGTCCTTTCTGGTGGACCCCAGCCACATAACAGAAAACAATAGAAGGAGGTAGCTACTACATGATCGAGCAATATCCCACAAAGGGAAGGCATCTCTGATCAGTATTTGGAACAAAATACGGGCACTCATAAAATCGTCTAAGGCCAGCTTCAAGAGAATAATTGCACAAGACACTAAGGATAATCACAAGGCTTTCTTTAGTTATGTTAGGAATCTGGGTGGGAATTCCCAGATATGCTCAGAAGTAGTCCTAAATGACAAAGCATACACGTAAGCCACATACATTGCCAACATCATTGCTGACAGGTTCAGCACAAATGTCTCACTTCTGTGTCACTGTTACATGGAGGCAGAGTATACTAACCTGGAAAAAGGCCATAGCAAAATTCATTTAAAATAGGTGGCGAATGCCAAACACGATCTGGCTAGGCTTATAACTGCCCTAGGGCAGATAGCCTAGTATTCACCTATTAACCTATTACATGATGTATCCTCAACTGATACACAGATGTCGGAAACCCAGTGTCAGTGATATCCCTGCAGTACTACACTATACCATGTAGCCATTCTTACTGAGCCCCACACATCCCTGGGAAGAATACTGTTTGCCATATAGCAGTCTCACATACATGCCAACACACTAGGGATATGTTCATCCATGACTGGATATGCATACAGTGGCCTACAATGCATTCTGCACATGACACACATGACCACCACAAGGGTATCATACAGACAGATACCTGTTGTCCAAGCCATGCTCTATTACTGTAACACAACTGTAACTTTGTCATCAGCATGTACGTAACATAGTATTCCAATAGTACCATGTAGGTGGCAGCACCCATCATGTAGAACGGGTAATGGTGTGTACATATGGACACATGTTTTCTTGTCTATCCTGTGATATTCACATTTCCAAAGGTATTGTGCAGTCTCTTGGTGTATCGCCTAAGCAAGCAGGTGTCTTTCTGCATATCAGCAACAGTTGCCATACACCTACACTGGATGTCCATTACTCACAGACTTTGCTGTGTTATAACATGTGTGACATATACTCCAGACATGATCCCTCACCCACATTAATATATCACAGCTTTCATGACTGTGTGTCACCTAGTTGGCCTAGGACACAGATCACTGCAGTAGCCTGCATTGTCATCAACATACATGTATAGCGTACGGTCTGGAAATCTGCAGCACATGCTGGCAAAGGTAACAACTGTATTCATATGAGGCAGACTTCACACATAGGAACTATTGCAGGTCACAGGTACATATCTGTATGTGGCACACACATACCTGATGTGTGCATTGCAATTACTGTTATAATTATATGTCATACAATAATAAAAGCAAAACCCACCACACATTGACAAACACACACATGGCTTTTGTAGGATTCAAACCCCTACCTAACTATGTTTTGACACTTGAGAGAGACACATTAGCACAGCTCGTTATTCGCATTACTGTGTGTTTTTTCTTCTCCTGCTGTACTTATAGGGTGCTGACATCATCAGTCTTTACAAAGAGGAATGTACGTCATGTAGTGTGTTATTCCAGTTGTCAAAAGGGACATTTCTTTCAAAGAGAATTGCACACATGCACACCCCCTGCCCCCCCCAAACACACACTGAGCATTTGCAGGATTCAAACCCCTACCTAGCTATGTTATGACACTTGAGAAAGACGCATTAGTGCAGCACGCTATTCGCATTACTGGGTGGCTTTTCTTCTCCTGCAGTATTTATAGGGTGCTGACATCAGTTTTTACAAAGAGGTATGTACATCTATTACTATCCCACAGTATGGGGGATAACAATATATATGCATTAACAGACACCTAGTTCAGGGTCACATATGCACATCAGCACTGCCTGGTTATGTTTTATACCATGCTTTGTGAACACAGGACTTGTAACACACAACACAACCAGGGAGTGTATCCATATACATCACAGATACACACACCTCTGGGTTGTTACCACTGCACTAAGCATGACAGGCCATACATATACAACTACCATTGTGCAAAACTGCCTTTTGGTTCGGTGTGTAGTTCAGACCACCACCCCCCCCCACCCCCATATCCAGGAACCACACTTGGCTTCCCTGCGAACAGTGTAGGATATGAAGGTGTTCACATATGCCATTACAGTGGTTAACGTCAGGTACAAGAATATTGACTGGGGGAACTACTCAGGCCTCAACAACATCACCCTACAGCCACTACAATTTGTGGATCCATGTGCTATGGCAGAACCAGTCACCACAGCCCCAAGGGGGAATACATATTGGACCTGATCATCACCAATATGGGGACTCTATGTTCCACACCAGAGGTAGACCACCATTGTTAAGATATAACCAACTTTCCCTGGACGTCCATATCCCATCCCCACCCCCAGGCAAGGAAATCACTGCTAACAAAGTATTTCTCAAAAGCAGACTTTGCAGTTGTGAAGACTGGGGTGGAATACTTCAAAGGCCCTGTGCTGTAGGATTATACAGCCCAATCTGCAGATTCCTTTACAAATGCATTCTATGAGCACCTGCAGGTTTTCATTGATCATGCTATCCCAAATAAAACCAGGACTCCTCCACAACAGGAGACCTGTCTGGTTGACACCAGCCATATATAAGCTGTACAACAGAAGGAGTGAGCTAATACATAACAGAGCAATATCCCACAGAGGGAGGACATCTCTGAACAGTATTGGCAGGACACTTCAATCCCTCAAAATCATCTCTTGCAAGTTTGGACAGTGAAATTGCCCAGGCACTACAGATAAGGCTCTCCTCAGTCTGGAATTGAATCCCAATTAATGTTAGACATAGGCCCTCGCCAACCCTCTTCCAGCAAACTCCAGCCACATGGATGTGACATTGCAAATTCAACTCCTGGGATCTCCACTGTGTCCCTGCTTGACGGAGGCACAGAAAACTAGCCTTAAACGGTGCCTTCTGTGACCTACTTTACAGAGGCACAGTAGGCTACTGTACTGGGGAGGCAGACGCCAAATACACTCTGGCTAGGCTTATGTATTCCCTAGGGCTAACAGCCTAGTATCAACCTCTGCACCCATATGTTTATGTTTTGGATGCACAATATTTGTTGCTGATACACTGTTTGCAGGTCTTTACTGCCATAGCTTTCCCTGTTTCTATGAACAACTTGTGTATCTGTGGAAGATGTTTGATCATGGCAGGGTTCCGGTATATTGCTTATGTCTCTGTTGTCATTTAACTGTGTGCACTGGGCAGATTGCTGTATTGTGGGAGGTTCCTGGCTTAACACATACAAATGCCAGATATGTGTGGCCGACTGCTATACTGAGACATGGCCTAAGTGTGTGAGCATGCCCAGTTCAGGCTTTCCATGGTTTGTTGCCTGACATATGTCTCATTTATCAAAGTGTGTGAGCATGCCCAGTGTGACCTTTCCATATGTTGAGATCTGAGGTCCACTACATTTGTGGTTGTGTGTGAACCTGAACAATATTTGGCATTTATAGTGTGTGTGTTGGAAGTCATGTTGTGTTCTTACTGCCCAACTGCTTTCTGTCTGAACCCAACAGGGATTATGCTGTGCCTGCAGGGTTTCCATGGGACAGTTTGCATACACTTGTCAACATTCTTTCATACTGACCAAACACTGTCATAGTGTAGTGGTTCAGTCCTTTCACTCTGGTGCACAGTATCCTGGGTTTGAGTCCCTTGACTGCTTTAAATATTCATACTGAGTACACCAGACTAAGGTATGACCATGTTGCATTTTGTTCGGCTATGGCCTACTTAAACCAGGCTTGTCCAACATTACTAGTGTATTCCGCAACTTGGGTGGACATTGACAAACACTAGGCTATGTGCCTTAGGGCATTTCTAATCCTAGTCAGAGTGTGTTTGTCCTTCAACACACATTTTAACTGGAGTTTGCCATGACATTTTCCAAGGTTAGTATACTGTGCCTCTGTCTAACTGTGACATAAAAGTGATACCCAGGGTAAACCTACAATCTGCCATCCACTCATCAGGATTCCTCTTGAAGAGAGTCAAGAGGGACTCTCTGGCTAACCTGGACTGTGAATTTACTCAAAAGTGGAGGGAGCTTCTGGGCTATGGATCATTCACTACAGCATGTCCTAATTATTTCAGTGCTGAGGTTCAGGTCTCTCATGTGCATAGCTCAATGGGATACAGATTTTACAAGGTGCAGCATGTGCATTGATTTCAGGTTGGACATGGCTTTATACATCAGGCACAGATCGCCTCTGGGCTGCCAGTATGCCACTGTGTGGAACTGCAGTTTGTTTAATCAGGCAGATTTGGGGGTCTTTCCAGTTGCTGGAGGTGTCTGCTAAGGTACATCCCACAAGGGGCATTGTACTCAAGTGTGAGCCTGATGAAGGATGACTGAAGAGGCACGATGACCTCCCCTGATATAGATGTGAACACCTTCATGATTAGGTGGGTATATGAAATGTTTTTATAACCACTACAGTCACATGGTTGTCAAATGCGAGATTTCTATCAACTTGTGTCCCCAGGTCTCTTATTATTTCTGTACTTAATGGGTTACCACCTATGTGGTAATTGGTGGGCACTTACTGTTTTTCCAAAGGGGATGACTATACACTTTTTTTTGTTTAGCTTGATGACATGGCTGTGGCACCAGTTGTCTGTTTCTATGAGGCCCTTTTGTAGGATGCTTGTGTCAGCTGGAGGGTCAGATATAGCACCCAGTTTGTAGTCATCTGCAAACCTGTTCAGACATAGTCCGTCCATGTTGGCCTGTACCTCCAAGAAATATATACCAAACAGGGGGGTCCCAGGACTGAGCCTTGTGGGATGCCAGTTGTAGCTGGTTTGGACTCTGACATGGCTCCAGCATTTCTGATCATGTCAGTTCTGTCCTTGAGCCAGTTTGCAACCCATCTAGTGACATAGGGGTTTATATTTAAGCTGGTGGGCTTATCTAGTAATGACCATGTGGGGTATTGTATGGAAGGCTTTTGAAAGGTCCAGGTAGGCTGTGTGGACCACCTCCCCCTCATCACTGGCCTTGGTGACTGTTTCAAATGACTCAACCAGGTTTAATTTCTGATTTCTGAGATTTCTGAGGTCCATGATGATCCTTTCCATAGCTTTGCAGACCATGCTAGTCAGGATTCTGGGGTGATAGTTTGCATGATCCGTTCAGGCGCCACCTTTGTGGAGAGGGACCACTGTTGCTGTACACTGCTGTTTGGGTACATATCCTGTGCTAAGGCTGAGATTGAGCAGTAGTTTTATTTGGTGTTCAATTCTTCTTGAACTTCATGTTGGATGCAGCCCGGGACACCATCTGGTCCCATTGATGCTGTGTGTTTTGCTTTAGGGACGCTGGCTGTTAGCTGAGCATCTGCGATGTCAGGGGGCCAGCACTCTGCTGGGATAGATATTTGGCCTTTTGGTGGGGGGGAGAAGTTTGCACTGAACCTGTCAGGTCGAATGTTGGCAATGTTTGTGGGTTTGGTGTGTTGTTTGTCATTTTGGACTAATTCTGAGCATATCTGGGAATTCCCACCCAGGTTCCTACCATCAGTACAGAAAGCCTTGAGATTATCCTTAGTGTCTTGTACAGTTTTTATCTCGTAGCTGGCCTTAGAGGATTTTATGTGTGGCCATAGTTTTTTGTCATAATACTGATCAGTGATGACTTCCCTTTTTGGGTTTTGCTCTATCATGTAGTAGCTTCCTCCTTCTCTTGCATGCTTTGTTAATGGCTGGGGTCCAGCAGACAGGATGCCTGCCTTTGGAGGATTGGGTCTTGGTTTTATTTGGGACTGCATAATCCATGCATTCCTGATGGTGTTCATAGAATGCATTCATAAAGGTTTCTGAGGTCTGGGCCATATTTTCCACAGGCACAAGGGCTTTAATGGATTCCACCTCAGTTTGGAGGAGTGCATAATTTGCTTTACACATGTTTTTCACTGTGGTTTTCTGGCCAGGGACTGGGGTCAGGATGTGAATATCCAGTGATATTACTGTATGGTCTGATCTTACCAGTGAGGGGTACACTTCTTGTCTTGGCCATAGAGTCCCCATGTTGGTGATTATCAGGTCCAGTATGTTTACCCCTCTTGTGGGAGTGGTGACAAGTTGTTCCATAGCATTTTGTTTTATGAAGTCTAGGAACCTTTGGCCTAGGATGTTGGAGCTAGAATAATGCTCCCAGTCTATGTTTGGGTAGTTGCAGTCGCCCAATATAATGTTGTTTGGAGGGACCTTCATATTTTCATGTGTTCACAGGTAGGCCAAGTGGGGTTCCTGGATTTAGGAGGGTGGTCTGTAGCAGGCTACGAACTGGGAGGCAGTTTTAGCCACTGTTACTTGCACATGGATAGACTGTGCTGCTTCATGCTGTGGCACCAACCTGGGGGTGTGGGTATCCTTGACAATTATTGATACTCACTCTCCTTTTGTAGTTTATTCCATGTTTTGGGGCTGTAAAGCATGGTATGAGGTGTAACCTGGTAGGGCTAGGGTGCTCTTGGGAGCCTTGAACCAGGTTTCTGTTACTGCACAGATATCAACATTCTCCATGCTGAGGAGAGTTTGGACTGCATGCATCTTGCAGTTTAGACTTCTGGCATTGGGTAGCATTACTTCTAGTTTCGTATCCCTTGTGATACCTATGGAGGTGGGTTTGTGTTTTGAGCCTTACCTATTCAAGGCACTATGGGGGTGACAACAGCCTTTGCCAGTATCCAAAAGGCCACGGGTGATAGGTGCAAGCCATCCCTAGCGGAGCATTGTGTCTTGCTCAGCATGTCATCCCAGGCTGGCAGGCATTGGATCCCCTTTGAATAACAACAATACTTAAGCCAATTGTTATAATTGATCATCTTGTCTTCATATTGTGGCATCATGCTTGGTGAGGGTAGGATGTTACTCATGGGTCATCAAGTTTGCATATACTACATGGTGTTACATTGCTTAACACATGGCAATCATGCCTCAGGTGGTGCTGCAGGGCTGCCTATGTTGGATGCACATACTACACTCCCTGTACATGTTTGAAAGCAGGTTGTGTCAACTTAGGCATCCCTTTTACTATATGTGTGAGTCAGAGAGAGGTATCATTTCCAGGGTTCCTACTGAGCCAGTGTATGTGCTATGCGTTGCCTCTTTGCCAAGGCCAAGGCATACTGGGCATGCCTCCTTCTGCCTACTGGGGCAGGCTCAGGTTGTTCCTCGTCCGAGTCACGCTCTGCCTGTGATGGCCTTGGCAATGGTGGGGGGCTGTTTGGCCCAGCCCTATGCTGATCCTGCTGCAGCTGTTTTCGCAGAATCATATTATGTAGCATAGCACATACCATGACAATTTGGGTACATGTAGTTGGTGAGTACTGCAAGGCTCCACCAGATGTGTCCAGGCACCAGAACCGTGAACTGAGCAGCACAAGCACACGTTCTATTACATTACGTGTTTGTGCATGTGCCTCATTATGGTGTTCCTGTTCAGGTGTGTGTGCGTTTCAGATGGGTGTCATCAGCCACGGCTCCAGTGCATAGCCAGCATCCCCCAGTAGGTGACCATGTGGGATGTCCCCATTGGCAAATGTCTGGTACAGCTGCGTCAGATGCCAGATATGGGAATCATGGTAGCTTCCAGGGCAGCCAGCACACACATTCATTATTATGCCCTGGGCATCACACACAACCTGGCAGTTGATGGAGGGGAAGCCCTTGCGGTTATTGTAGGCCCTACCCCGCTCACCGGCTGGTGCTTTGATGCATATATGCGTGCAGTCTATTGCACCCACTACCTCAGGGTATTCCACTATTTGCTGGAAGAGACGCATATTGCTGGCCAATACCTCATGGGAATTGGGGAAATATACATGATCACCGACATGTGCTGACATGTTATCCAGGAACTGGTGCAGTACCCTGGGTGCTGATGCCTGTGATATCCCCATCATATCACCAGTTGGTCTCTGGAAGGTACCTGTTGCTAGTATTCTTAGGCCAACACATACCTTGGTTTCCACTGGGATGGGTTCCCCTCTGTTGGTTCTGTGTGTGAGGCGTGGCCTGCACAGCTCAACAATTTGCTGCAGGAGGTCTCTGTCCACTCTATAGTGCTCCACCATCTCCAGCTCATGTAACCCCTGGTAGGTGACCCTGGGCCTGTACACTCTTCTCCGTCTCCTCACTGTGGGTTGTCCGGCAGCATTTGCATTGTCACTACCCTCAGCACGTTGCATATGTCGCCTTATAACAGCTATGGCAGCCCCTAGCATTTTTTGTCTGAGTGAAGCTTTTTCAGTTTTCACTTCTAGTAGCTTACTTCAGTGTTACAGTGTCTCTTGAGAAACACATACTGCACTGTTGTTTGTAGAGTTTTCAGTGCTGGACTGGGCTACTGTTCTGCCTGTGTAATTGCCTGATTCTGATTGTTTTCACCTGCTAGCTCTGCTAGTATTCCCTGGTAGCTTCCTACAATTTGTTGTGCTTCCTTTTTCCTGTCTGTTTTCTCAGGGGGGAGCGACGCGCATACAAGGGCAAACATGCGCACAGCAGCTGACACGAGCACACACATGCTTAGATGGACTACAACTTGCTTATTCGGGTTACAATGCGTGCACACCAGCACAAATGCGCGCACTCCATCTTACTCGGGCTTCCCAGCATGTACACGCAGACTCAGCAAGAAACTTTGGTGTTATCCACAGTGTAGACCTTCCATTTCTTTGCTTTCCCTTGTCTACCTGTTGACACACCTCTTTCCATGTTGTCTAACTGACAGCTTTCACATGCCACTCTGCTCCAATGAGCTTCACTTCTTTCATACATACCCCCCTGTGATGTCACCTATCTCCTACTCTGTTACTCCCCTTATCCTACTCCTACACTCCAGGGAATGTGCTCATTTGCTATGTAACAGTGTGATTCAGTATCCTAACACTCATTTACATAGGATTGCCTACTAATGCTTAGTTACATGTCTTACACTGAGCTTCCCCCACTTAGCAACCCCTACTCGGTGGCCATGTTGTTTTCAGCCTGCTATTCCCTTACACTGTACATTGATGGTTTTCATAAAACCCACTTTTGTGGGTTTTAGATTTTTATTTTTCTGTTATTTTGCAGCGCAGCCCGTTTGCGTGGTGCTGCGCTATGTTTAAACATCAGCAATCGCCAAAAAAAAATAAACATTTTTATTTTAATTTTGCATGTGGGTACATTGCCAGTGGCTACATATTTGGCCATTGGCATGCTTCCTGGAACATATGCAACCTTTATTTGGAGCTGACAAGGCTCCATTGTGCTATTTGCAGAACGGTACTCAGTTGTCAACTGAGCACATTTCTGCAGCTAACACGGCTCCTACACGGACAGGTTTGTGCTTCCTGGATTGCAAATTTATCTCATTTGCATGCCTTTTGGCTGCAAGTGAGGTAATTTGCATATCCAAACCCTGTCCGTGCAAGAGCCATTTTAGGAGCTCTTACACGCCCCTACAGGCTGTTCGTGGATCGCTCATTGGACATGATGGCTGCATGGAGTCTTACTCTACTCTTAGACTCCGTGCAAGCCATCGTGAATCTGTGCACATGTCCTTAAATACATATTTCAGATTTAAAGACCTCGTGTACTTTTTAAGGCTTAACACAGTATTTGCTATATTTGCCCTCCTTGAGGGTACAAAGTTTAAGCCCAAATTCAAAACGTTTAAATTATTTTCATTTAAAACAAAAGTAGACAAATTTATAACACTGTTTACAGGTACAGAATATTTAATTGTCCGTTGAAGAGTTTGACACTGTTCGTTCTCTTCTCTTTAATGTGCGCATTCTCTGGCTTCTGCCCTCCTTCTCCTCGGTTACAAAAGTCTTGGTTCTAGCCCAGCATCGTTTTCATCACGGGTTGTTGCAGGGTTGTTAACAAACAGTCCGGTGCCAGCGCTAGACGTTCCTGCTTCCACGATACCGTTACAGAGACACTAGTTCCTTCCCTATTTAACGATCTAACTTCAGACGTTGTTGAAAGTTCTTAGTTCTGGGAGCGTGGACTAGTTCAGGGGGTGTGGACTAGTTCTGGGGGCGTGGACTAGTTCTAGGGGCATGGACTAGTTCTGGGGGCGTGGACTAGTTCTGGGGGCGTGGACTTCATTGGTGTGTTTCTTAAAGGGGAAATGTTTGGTCTGATTATTTTGCACTTTGAATTTGTCCTGGTTTGTGCGTTTGTTAAACACACAAAAATCAACATATGCTGTGTCATTTTCATACACAGCAGCATCTCACTTGAGCTTGTGGTTTTTACAACTGATTATAACGTCTTCATGTTTCTGTAATTCAGTGAAGAGTGTATGGTACTCGATCTGTTCCCCCAATCTTGCTGTGATAGTCCTTAAGCAAGATTTCATCTATTCTGCAGATCTCTTCCCTTAGCGCAGTCATGATTTTACAGTTATTCTCTATAAACAACGTCAGGAACTTAAGACCAGCATTGTTAAAGAAGTCTTTTAGTGCAATAAAAAATGAATCGGAGCTGTCATCTCCGTTTGGGCATTTAAAGAATCTCAGCCCCTTAGGGACCATACCCAACTCTATCCAAGTCTAGACTTTTATATTTCTTTAATAATCTGCCCAAATTGTTGCACGTCTCTGTAAGTGCTCAGCTCTATACTGTTAATAGGTTTTTCAGAAGATGAAAAAGGATCCAGTTTAGTATTTAATACTTAAGCTGTGTCAACATAAGTCTTAATTTTAGAAACAGTTCAAAGCTTTTACCTAGTCCAGCTGAATGTGTATTAAAATTTACCACCGTCTCAACCTCATCATCTGAGCTGGACCAGACCAGACTGGTATTCACCTTCTCCAGAATTAACAGTTGCAAACTCTGCTGAATATCTTTCATAGTAATCAATAGTGAAGCCAGAACATTCTGTCCACCTTCACCTGGTGTAGGATGAATGTTGACATCCATCAACAAATCTCCTCTGCTTTCTGCCACACCACCAAAAACGTAGAAATACTCCTGGATGACCACAAGAACCAAAAAAAATAAAATAAAGAGCAGGGGGTGTGGGGGGTGCAGGGTGGCATGTCCCCCTGCTTACGCTTTCAGGTAGTTTTTTTCTGGGGTTTTTTTTTTTTTTTTTGATTTTCGAACTTTTAAGAGTTAGAACATATGGTCTCAACCATATGGTGTTCAAACTTTTAAAAATTTGATTATATCATAGAGAGCCATATGTGTGTGTGTGTGTGTGTGTGTGTGTGTGTGTGTGTGTGTGTGTGTGTGTGTGTGTGTGTGTGTGTGTGAGTGTATGTATGTGTGCGTGTGTGCATGTGCGTGTGTGTGTGTGTGTGTGTGTGTGTGTGTGTGTGTGTGTGTGTGTGTGTGTGTGTGTGTGTGTGTGTGTGTTTGTATGTATATGTATATATATATATATATATATATATATATATATATATATATATATATATATATATATATGTACATAAGCACATAAGTAGGGGCACATACATTCATAGGTTCATAAGTTCGTAGGCTATTGGCTTTCGGGCCTATACAAGCCTAGCCAAATAAGTTCCCTGGCTTTCGCCACCCAAGAAAATTATTTTCTTGTGCCCCTGTCAAGTAGAGCCACAGAAGTGATCCCCGGGGTGAATTGCCTATTTCCCATCCAATTGTCAGGATTTTTCTTGAAGAGGGCTAATGATGAGCTTTGTTTGACATGAATGGGTAGTCTGTTCCAGAGCAGATTAAGTCTCTGGGACAGGAATCTATCCCTCCAGCATATTCTGTTTATTGTGTTGACAAGGTTTAGGCCCCTGGAGCATGTGGAATGGAGAGTTTGGGGTTTCTTTAAGTGTAGCATGTCCAACAGATCTGGGTTTGTCATGGCTTTTTATGTTAGGCAGAGGTCACCTCTGAGTAGGCGATATGCAACGGAGCAGAGCTGGAGTTTTTTTTAGGCGGTCTGCGTATGGCATCTGTTTGAGGCCAGTAATCCTCTTAGTGAGGTATTTCTGTGGGCTTTCTAATTGTTGTAGATGTCTTGCAAGGTACATGCCAAAAGGGGTGTTGTATTCTATAATGGGTCTGATGAGGCTTGAGTAGCGAGGAACAATGACCTTTTTTCCGGAGCAGAACACCTTTGTGATTAGGTGTGTACTGTAGAAGGATTTCCTGACTACTGTGTCAGTGTGATTATCAAAGGAGAGACTACTGTCCACCTGTGTCCCAAGGTCTTTTATCACACTTTTGGTGTTTAGTAGGCTACTGCCTATGTGATAGTTCATGGGTACAGTGTTTTTCCCAAAGAGGATGACAATGCTCTTCTTGGCATTGAGCTTGAGGCCATGACTTTGACACCAAGCATCGGTTTCAGTGAGGCCCCTTTGTAGAATATCCACATCATTAGGTGATTCTATTAGGGCTCCTAGTTTTCGGTCATCTGCAAACTTCATTAGCCAAAGACTTGCTGTATTAGCCTGGACTTCAGAGTAGTAGATGCCAAATAGGAGAGGACACAGGACTGAACCCAGTGGTACTCCACTTGTCACTGGTCTGAAGTCGGATTTGGAGTCGGCTACTTTCACTGTGTGAGTTCTGTCAGTGAGCCAGTTGGCCACCCATCTTGTGACAAAGGGATTTATGCCCAGTCTAGTGAGTTTATCTATAATTCCAGAGTGGGGCATGGTGTCAAAAGCCGTGGCGAGGTCAAGATAGACTGTGTGCACCACCTTACCATAGTCCACAGCTCTGGTGACTGCTTCAAAGAAGTCAATCAGGTTTAGGAGACATGATCTACCTTTTACAAACCCAAACTGAGTGGGGTCCAGAGTTTGGAGGTTAACCATGTCTTTGTTTATAAGCTCCAAGATGATATGTTCCATGGCCTTCCAGACCAGGCTCGTCAGGTTAATAGGGCAGTAGTTCCTGGAGTCCATGGTGGCACCTCCTTTGTGGAGTGGGATAACCGTCGCTGTGCACCATTCAGTAAGCACAAAGCCTGAAGTGAGGCTATGATTGAACATGGTACTTAAGTGGGGTGCGACTGAAATGCTTCGCAAGGACGGCATGCACAGTCAAACCAAGTAGAAGCAACCACAAACGACCAGCAAAATGCAATGGTAAACCCAGATAATAGAAAATCCTTTATTATCAATACCACATATCTGAAAATATCTGAAATTATTTAACCAGACCGGTTTCGGCCTCACAGCCTTTTTCAATGGTAAACAAAAAAGTTAGAAAATGCACTGGTACTAGTTCCATTTAAAGTCCTCCCTGCTATACATCAAAATATTGGTATAGCCCAACCTAGTGGTTGGGATGTACAAATACATATGGAAAACAAAAGTCATGAATAATTCATAGAAAAGAGAATATATAGTAATGATAAAATGTGATGTTAATCCATAACACTATTAAAAAAGTGTAAATGGAATATAGACAATAATTATTATAATACTAGTTCATCATAATTTCACACAATATGTATTCATACTCCAACATAAAGCCTCAAATGTAACCTAATTATAGATTAGGAGAGGACACAACTGGACAAATAAGTCCAATAATAACAGTAATTATATAATAAAATGATTTTATAATTACATCTCAGTGCTAAAGTATAGATTAAGTCATCCTAGTCACTAAGGTTCATAGGTTCATAGGTTCATAGGTTCATACTAGGCTATCTGCCCTAGGGCATTTATAAGCCTAGCCAGAATGTGTTTGTCTTTCGCCACCCATTTTAAATTTATTTTGCTATGCCCTTTTTCGAGGTTAGTATACTGTGCCTCTGTCTAACAGTGACACAGAAGTGCTACCCAGGGTAAACCTATGATCTCCCATCCACTCATCAAGATTCCTCTTGAAGAGAGTCAATGAGGGACTCTGCCTAACCTGGATTGGGATTTTATTCCAGAGTGAAGGGAGCCTCTGGGTTATGAATCTGTCCCTCCAGCATGTCCTATTTATTTCAGTGCTGAGGTTCAAGTCTCTCGAGCGTAGCTCGATGGGATTTGGATTTTCTGAGGTGCAGCATGTCCATTAATTCCGGGTTGGACATGGCTTTATACGTCAGGCACAGATCGCCTCTGAACAGGCGGTATGCCACTGAGTAGAGCTGGAGTTTCTTTAACCGGGCAGCATATGGCATCTGTTTGAGCCCTTTGATCCTCTTGGTGAGGTACTTTTGGGGTCTTTCCAGTTGCTGCAGGTGTCTGGTAAGGTACATCCCAAAAGGGGCATTGTACTCAATTATGGGCCTGATGAGGGATGAGTAAAGAGGCACGATGATGTCCCCTGATCCAGATGTGAATCCCTTCATGATTAGGTGGGCTATATAAAATGTTTTTCTAACCACTTTGGCCACGTGGTTGTCAAATGAGAGATTGCTATCAACTTGAGTCCCCAGGTCCCTAATTACTTCTTCTGTACTTAATGGATTACCACCTATGTGGTAATTTGTGGGCACTTTGTTTTTGCCAAAGGGATGACTATACACTTTTTGGCATTTAGCTTGAGGCCATGGCTCTGGCACCAGTTGTCTGTTTCTATGAGGCCCTTTTGGAGGATGCTTGTGTCGACTGAAGAGTTGATTATGGCGCCCAGTTTGCAGTCATCTGCGAACTTGGTCAGCCACAGTCCTTCCGTGTTGGCCTGTACCTCCGAGAAATATATACCGAACAAGAGAGGTCCCAGGACTGAGCCTTGTGGGACACCACTTGTAACTGGTTTGGAGTCTGACATGGCTCCAGCAATTCTAACCATGTGGGTTCTGTCCTTGAGCCAGTTTGCAATCCATCTAGTGACATAGGGATTTATATTTAAGCTGGTGAGCTTATCTATAATGCCCGAGTGGGGTATTGTATCGAAGGCTTTTGCGAGGTCCAGGTAGGCTGTGTGGACCACCTTCCCCTCGTCAATGGCCTTGGTGACTGTTTCAAAGAAATCAACCAGGTTTAAGAGGCAGGATCTGCCTTTAACAAAGCCGAACTGGGTAGGATCCAGTGTTTGTAGGTCCCCAATATCTTTATTTATGAGGCCCATGATGATCCTTTCCATAGCTTTGCAGACCAAGCTAGTCAGGCTTATGGGGCGATAGTTTCCAGGATCCGTTGAGGCACCACCTTTATGGAGAGGGACCACTGTTGCTGTATGCCACTCTTTGGGCACATATCCTGTAGTAAGGCTGAGATTGAACAGTAGTTTTATGCTTGGGTTTAGCTCTTCTTGGAGTTCATGTAGGACGCAGCCCGGGACACCATCTGGTCCCATTGATGCTGTGTTTTTTGCTTTGGAGAGGGCGGCTCTTACCTGAGCATCTGAGATGTCGGGGGGGCAGCACTCTGCTGGGATAGATATTTGCCCTTTTGTTGGGGGGGGGGGAGTTTGCGCTGAACCTGTCAGCTAGGATGTTGGCAATGTCTGTGGGTTTGGTGTATTTTTTGTCATTTTGGACTAATTCTGAGCATATCTGGGAATTACCACCCAGGTTCCTAACATAACTAAAGAAAGCCTTGTGATTATCCTTAGTGTCCTGTGCAATTTTTCTCTCAAAGCTAGCCTTAGACAATTTTATGTGTGCCCGTAGTTTTTTGCTAATACTGATCAGTGATGCCTTCCCTTTTGGGATTTTGCTCTATCATTTAGTAGCTTCCTCCTTCTATTGTATAGTTTGTTTATGGCTGGGGTCCACCAGACAGGACGTCTGCCTTTGGAGGATTGGGTCTTGGTTTTATTTGGGATCGCATGATCCATCCATTCCTGAAGGTGTTCATAGAATGCGTTTATAAAGGATTCTGCGGTCTGGGCCGTATTTTCCACAGGCCCGGGGGCTTTGAAGGATTCCACCTCAGTTTTGAGGAGTGTGAAATTTGCTTTAGAGAAGTTTTTCACTGTGGTTTTCTGGGCAGGGTCTGGGGTCGGGATGTGAATATCCAGTGAGATTAGTTTATGGTCTGATCTTACCAGTGAGGGATACACGTCTGGTCTGGAGCATAGAGTCCCCATGTTGGTGATGATCAGGTCCAGTATGTTTTCCCCTCTTGTGGGAGTGGTAACAAGTTGTTCCATAGCATTTGAGTTTATAAATTCTAGGAACCTTTGGGCTAGGGTGTTGGAGCTAGAGTAATGCTCCCAGTCTATGTTTGGGTAGTTGAAGTCGCCCAATATAATGGTGTTTGGAGAGACCTTCATATTTTCCAGTGTTCTCAGGAAGGCCAAGTGGGGTTCCTGGGTTTGGGAGGGTGGTCTGTAGCAGGCTATAAACTGGAAGGCAGTTTTACCCACTGTTAGTTGCACATGGATAGTCTCTGATGCTTCGTGCTTTGCCACCAACCTGGAGGTGTGGGTATCCCTGATGAATATCGATACTCCCCCTCCTTTTGTGGTTCGGTCCAAGTTTTGGGGCCGAAAAGCATGGTATGAGGTATAACCCGGTAGTGCTGGGGTGCTCTCAGGAGCCCTGAACCAGGTTTCTGTTACTGCACAGATATCGACATTCTCCATGCTAAGGAGAGTTTCGAGTGCGTGCATCTTGAGGTTTAGACTTCTGGCGTTGAGTAGCATTACTCTTAGTTTCTTATCCCTTGTGATACCTATGGAGGTGGGTTTGTCTTTTGAGCCTTGCCTAAAAAAGGCACTATGGGGGTAGCAAGAACCTTTGCCAATATCTGAAAGCCCAGGGGTGACAGGCGCAAGCCGTCCCTAGCGAAGCATCGTGGCTTGTTGAGCATATCATCCCAAGCTGACAGGCATTGGATCCCCTTTGAATGACACCAGTACTTAAGCCAATTGTTGAAATTGATCATCTTGTCTTCATATTGTGGCATCATTCTTGGTGAGGGTAAGATGCTACTCAAGGTCAGGGTCATACCGGCCTGGGCTACATGCTCAGAGGGCTCCTTTATGTCTCTTTTCATGTAGTCCAGGGAGGTACGTCTCAGGTCATTCACACCAGCATGGACAATGACTGAGTCATATTTGTACTTGCCTTGGAGTGACCTGAGTGCTTGTGTTATCTGGCGGATCCTAGCGCCTGACAGGCTGATCACCGTGACCCTCTCCTTGTTCAGCCTGGTGAGCGGGACGTCAGTGTGCCTGACGATAGAGTCACCTATTACAAGTGTATCAGGTGTGTTGTTTAGTCTTAAAGGCTGTGACTGTTTGGCACACTGGCTTTGTGAGATATGTGTTGCACGTGTTTTGTTTTGGGGTAGCGGCTGCTTGGGTGTCTGCTTTGGAGGTCTCTGCTGCTTCAGCAGATCTTTATTTAGAGCCTCCGAGTATGTTTTTGTGTGATTATGTGTTTGGTTTGCTGTCGTGGTAGGTCTATGTGAGACTGGAATTGTAGTGAGTGTGGTTTCCTTCTCCTCCTGACTGGTTATGCCAGTACTGAGTTGAGAGAGCTTAGCCTCCAGTTTGGCTATATGGTTGCATCTCTCACATGTGTTGGAATTTGTTGGGAGGAGGAGAGGGTTGTCTGTGTACATGAGGCAGTTGTAACATTGCCTCAAGATTCCCAGATTCACCAGCTGGACCGGAGAGGAGATTGACAACTGACCTTTGGACATGCTAGAATAACATTGGGAATTCCTTAATAATTGAAAACCAGGGCCAGTGGGGAGTGAGGGTATAGTGCTTTTAATTTTTAGTGCTGACTTATATAATTGCTTTAGTGAGCAAGTGCCAGGTAACTTAAGTGCAATGTGTTACAGGTAACTTAAATGCAAAAATGACAAACAGTAACTTTCTTTCAAGTGAAACAAGGAAATAAGTACAGTAAGCAATGCAGATATCACTAGTGATCCACAGAAGCGCTGATAAGCCGCGTATTAGGTGGAATTAGCGTTCCAGGGAAATAACAAGCAAACAAACAACAAGCATATAAACAAAGCTAGATTCAGAAGACTACACAATTGCCAAAATCATAAATTATAAAAAAACATAAGAAATGCAGACATTAAGAAAAAGCAACATAAGATGATATGCTGCATATATCAAATAACAATATAAACAAATGTACCAAAAGACAGACAAAAGATTCTGTTATAGAGGGTCATTCAAGCCTGGCGGAAAAAGTGCCCCAAGGTTGGTAATCCAATATTGTTCCTTTTTATTCAGAATAGAGTGTCAACCCTGCTGATGGCTACGATCCCCTACAATTTTGTCAATAACCATAAACTTAAATTGTGCATTGGAATGTTTGATGGTGTGTCTATACAAGGCATTAGTTTCTTTTTTATTTTGGATGTCACTCTTATGTTCTGTCATACGTATTCGGAGGGATCTGGATGTTTGACCCACATAAAATGATTGACACTGGCATGTAGCTAAGTATATAACCCATGTAGTGCTGCAATTAGCAAAAACCCTGGTCTGATAAACACGTTTAGTGTTGGCACTAGAGAAATCCTTCAGTGTGTAGACCTGGGAACATGAGCTGCAATGGCCACAAGGAAAAGTTCCTATAAGTCTATCCCCTGTTAAGGTAGTCTGTTGATAGATAGCTCCTCCTCCTTCCTTGTGTTTATAGTGGGAAAACAACCCTCCTAGAGTTTTACCCCTTCTGAAAGACATATGACATGTTGTGCCTAATAATGTTCTTAATTCATCATGTGCCATCAGTATATTCCAATTGGAATTCAAAATATCCCTGACAAGCTGGTGATTCCTGCCGTATGTAGTGACAAACCTTATTGTGGAATCCTGATCCTTGTTATCCAATTTCTTATATTGTAATAAAGTTTGTCTATCCAGTGTGTTACTCCATTCACTGGCCAAAGAGATATCCCTCATTTTGTATCCCCTATGTTTAAACCTACAACATAAGTCATTCCTAGCTATTTGGAAATCTTCCACCGATGAGCATATACGTTTCATACGCATGAATTGTAATTTTGGTATGTTGCGGATGGTGTAGTAAGGGTGCATACTAGATGCATGTAACAAAGTGTTGTATTGAGGGTATTTGCGAAATACTTTCATACTTAAGGTGTGGTCCTCATTACGGTAAACTGTAACATCTAAAAAGTTGATGGTGTTATAATCGTATGTAACCGTAAACTCAATACCCCATACATTGTCATTCAAATACTGAATGAATTCCTGTAAATATATAATGTCTGCCTTCCACACCATCCAACAATCATCTAAATATCGTCTCCAGATGTCCATTTCAACAATATAGATATTATGTGATGAGTCATAAATTAAGCACTCCTCAAAATAGGCCATAAAAAGGTCAGCGTAAATAGGAGCAAAAGAAGCTCCCATCGCCGTACCTTGGAGCTGCAAAAAACACTTGCCATGGAAATAAAAGACATTCTTAGTTAGTACATGTTCTGCCATGCAGATCAGAAGTGTGTTGAAACCTGGTGGGTACATTTCAGATTTTTCCAACCAATATTGTAATGATTGCAGCCCAGCCCAATGATTATAAAATCATTTTATTATATAATTACTGTTATTATTGGACTTATTTGTCCAGTTGTGTCCTCTACTAATCTATAATTAGGTTACATTTGAGGCTTTATATTGGAGTATGAATACATATTGTGTGAAATTATGATGAACTAGTATTATAATAATTGTCTATATTCCATTTACACTTTTTTAATAGTGTTATGGATTAACATCACATTTTATCATTATTATATATTCTTTTCTATGAATTATTCATGACTTTTGTTTTCCATATGTATTTGTACATCCCAACCACTAGGTTGGGCTATACCAATATTTTGATATATAGCAGGGAGGACTATAAATGGAACTAGTACCAGTGCATTTTCTAACTTTTTTGTTTACCATTGAAAAAGGCTGTGAGGCCGAACCCGGTCTGGTTAAATAATTTCAGATATTTTCAGATATGTGGTATTGATAATAAAGGATTTTCTATTATCTGGGTTTACCATCACATTTTTCTGGTCATTTGTGGTTGCTTCTACTTAGGTGGGGTGCCAGTTCATTCTGTAGTTCATGCAGAACACAGCCTGAGATGTTGTCTGATCCCATGGATGCTGTGTTCTTGGCTTTTGAGAGTGTGGTCTTTACTTGTGCATCCGTGATTACAGGGTCTTTGCATTCTTCCAGTATAGAAATGGGCTCTTGGGGGGGTAAAGTTTGCACTGAACCTATCTGCCAGGATGTTTGCAATATCAGTTGGTTCTGTATATCTAGTGCCATTGTGCTGTAGCTCAGAGCAGATCTGAGTGTTGCCATTGAGATTCTTGACATAGCTGTAGAATGCTTTGTGGTTGTCTTTAGAATCAGTGGCAATTCTATTTTCGTAATTAGCTTTGGAGGATTTTATGAGGAATCTCAGCTTCTTACTGAGGCTGGCCCAGGAGTTCTTGCAATCAGGGGATTTTACTCTTTTTTGCAACAGCTTCTTCCTTCTGTTGTAGAGTTTATTTATGGCAGGGGAACACCAGATTGGTTTCCTTTTTTTGGAGCTATTGTCTTGGTTCTGTTGGGGATGGCAAGATCCATGCACTCGTATATGTGCTTATGCAGTGCATTTTTATAGGATTCAGCAGTCATACCTCTATTTTCCATCTGTATGGGTGTTGTGAAGTTTGTCACTTCTGTCTTAAGAAGCATGAAGTTGGCTTTGGAGAAGTTTTTTTATGGTGATTTCCTTAATGGGGGGTGGGGGCAGGATATGGATGTCTAGGGTGATTAGCTTGTTGTCGGATCTGATGAGCAAGGAGTTGACCTCTGGCATAGAACATTGGTTACCCATATTGGTGATGACCAGGTCCAGGATATTGCTTCCCCTGGTGGGGGTATGGACAAGCTGATCCAGGGCACTGGAATTTATGAATTCCAGAAAATGTTGAACAAATGAGTTAGTACATGAGTAGTTTTCCCAGTTGATGGTGGGGTAGTTTAAATCACCCATTATTAGGGTATTCGGCTGTACCTTAATATTATCCGGAATATCAAGAAAAGTTGAGTGGGCATCCTGGGGCATGGCAGGGGATCTGTAACAAGCTACAACCTAGATTGCAGTCTTGCCCAGTGTTAGCTGCACTTGGATAATTTTAGATGCATTATGTTGAGCAACTAGTCTGGAGGTGTGGATATCCTTAATGAATATGGACACTCCTCCTCCTTTAGTGTTTCAGTCCAGGTTAGGTGGTGAAAAGGTGTGATATGAATTATAGCCTGGTAATGCAGGGGTGCTCTCTGGAGCCTTGAACCAGGTCTCTGTCACTGCACAGATGTCAATGTTCTCCATTTTAAGGAGTGCCTCGAGTGAGTGCATTTTGAGGTTTAGACTTCTAGCACTGAGTAGCATTACCCTCAGATTTTGCTTGCTTGTACCTGCTACAGTGGTGAGTTTGTCATTTGAACCTTGCCTAAAAAAGGCACTATAGGGGTGGCAAGAGCCTTACCCAGTATCTGGAATCCCAGGAGCGACAGGTACAAGCCATCTCTGGCAAAGCATTGAGGTCTGTCGATCATGTCGTCCCAGGCAGACAGATACTGGATCCCCTTAGAATGACACCAGAGGCTTAACTAATTTTTGATGTCAATCATTTTGTCCTTGTACTGTGGTATCATTCTGAGTGATGGCAGGATGCTACTCAGGGCTAGGGTCATACCTGCCTAGGCTACATGATCCAAGAGCTCCTCCATGTCTCTTTTCATGTAGTCCAGGGAGGTATGTCTCAGGTCATTCACACCAACAATGACAGAATCATATTTGTACCTGTTGTGGAGTGACCTGAGTGCATGCGTTATGTGGTGGATTCTAGCACCCAACAGGCAGCTGACAGTAACTTTATCCTTGTTTAGCCTGGTGAGTGGGACATCAGTGTGCCTGCCTATAGAGTTGCCTATGACTAGTGTGTTGGGTACATTGTTTTGCCTTATGGGCTGAGGTTGAATGGCATGATTTTGTGGGCTATGTGTCATTTGGGTAGTGTTGGGGGTTGGTGGTTGCTTGCGTTTCAGCTTTGGAGGTCTCTGTTGTTTGGGCAGATTTTTATTGAGATCCTCCGCGAATGTAGGTGTGTGTTTTGTGTTTCTATGTGTGTGTTTTGGTGGTGTAGGTTTTGAGGAACTATGTGATGAGTGTGGTGTGGTGCAAGTGTTTACCTTCTCCTCTTGACTGTCTAGTCTAGTCTTGGTTGAAGAGAGCTTGGCTTCCAGTTTGGCTATAAAAGTGCATCTCTCATAGGTTGTAGTGTTGGGTGGTAGGAGGAGAGGGTTGTCAGTGTACATGAGGCAATTACTACATTGCCCCAAGATGCCCAGATTCATCAGCTAGACAGGGGAAAACACCGGGAGCTGACCCTTAGACATGCCCAAATAGGTGCTTATTAATTTAAGTACGAAAAACTGTTTTCCTCTAATCAAGTGAGGAAAGTTGAGTGCTGTAGCAATTTGTAGATTATTTAGTACTTGCAATGAGTTTTGAACAAGTGCTGAGCACAAAGAAACAGTTTTGATTGCTAAAACTAGAAAACTGGCTAGTTCTAAGGGAAAATTTGAAGAGCAGACCTTCTGGCACCGGGAATAGTTTAACCCTAGTTAAGTGGTGCCACGCAATGTGCAAAACCGCACAAACACGGGTTTTTAAACAGAAAGATAAAAGGGATAGAAATAGCCAAAATGGCCATAAAACTACAGATTCTGAGCTGAAACCACTCCTTCAGCAATGTGCTGCTCAAAGCTCATCACTCTCACTGATGAACAGAGAAGCTTCTCTCTATCTTACTAAGGTCTGGGCAACATAGAAACTACAAAACATAAAATGTAGACACACACATCTGTCTCTCTCTCTCTATATATATATATATATATATATATATATATATATATATATATATAATAAAACTAAAACCGCACAAGTAAGAAGAGACTTATTTGTAATATAAAAAAACTTCTTGAAAAATATTAAACACCATTAACACTGAACTATATGCGACTAATGCTTAAAACAAGCAATAAAGGATACGGACACTGAACGGATGATTAAGCTTTCGTTCTTTAACGATCATAGAACTTTTTCAGAATGACAGGAGTTACAGTGGAGACAATACTAAATAAGAGTTAGTGTCATGTGATTGTACAGTATCCAATTCAACCTAACCATAACAACACTTCAGGCACATCTCATATTAACAGATCTCTTAGTTTTCCTCTACCTATATCTAGGGATATGACATCCATTAGAACTATCATCTCTAATAACTGTGACTTCGTTACAGATTCTCATACAAATGCAAAGTTGTTAGGTGCCAATCCTGTTTTCTCATTCAAAAGAACTAAAAATATACGTAGTCATTTAGAAAATAGAGATGTGCCTTATTTGTTAGATACTTCTAACCTACCTATTTCACAATCTGGTATGTATACTTGTAATAGTTGTGCGGTGTGCCCATATATTTATAAAGGTACCTCTTTCAAATTTAAACATTACAATTTCACAATTCAGTTCAGTAGACATTATGACTGTCACACCAAATTTGTAGTTTATGCTGGGATTTGTGGTACCTGTGACAGTTTTTACATAGGTAAAACAATAAGAAAGCTCTCAGATAGAATAAAGAAACATTTGGGAGCCATCAGAGCGAAAAATTCAAACAACGCATTAGCTAAACATAGCACTTTTTGCAGTAATTTCACAAAGTTTAGATTTATTGTTCTTGAACAAGTTATTCCTTTCCTTGGTGATCCTAACTTATGTTTAGAAGTAAAGGAATTAAAGTGGCAATTGTATTTGGGAGCAGACCAGTTCCCTGGACTCAATGATAACATGAATATTAAGTGTGCCCTAAAATGGTATTCACATTAATTTTTGGTCATGACATCACTATGTATTGAATTTTGCACTTGTTTAAACATTTTACAGTTATTCTTACATATTAATGTTAAACTAGTTACTACAGTTTTTTTTTTTTTTCAAATGTATATATGTCACTTATTGGGCACTTTCTCTACTCACTGCAATCTGTTTATTGGATACTGTACAATCACATGACACTAACTCTTATTTAGTATTGTCTCCACTGTAACTCCTGTCATTCTGAAGAAGTTCTATGATCGTTAAAGAACGAAAGCTTAATCATCCGTTCAGTGTCCGTGTCCTTTATTGCTTGTTTTAAGCATTAGTCGCATATAGTTCAGAGCTAATGGTGTTTAATTATTTTTCAAGAAGTTTTTATATTATATATATATATATATATATATATATATATATATGTGTATGTGTGTATATATATATATATATATATATATATATATATATATATATATATATGGTTACATTTCACTGTTAAATCCACTTTTATCAACAACGTGAAATTATTTGTGGTTTTAATTGAATGCCATAGAGTTCATGTGATGGAACATTGATTTTTATTGTGGTATGTAAGGTTTGCTTGCATGAAGGTAATTGTTTTTCTTTTTGTTACTGCTTAAGCTATCAGATATACTGAAAGTTTCAGCATTAAAGGCATAAGCGGAGTTAGATCCAGCACTTGGCAACATAGGCAGCTGCCTAGGGCCTGGTGCTGGTTGTGGGGCCCTGCTTCACTTTAAAAAAATCTTCCTTCTGTCAACTTAAACAAGCCCTGGAAACCTCAATGCCGGGATGACATTCCTTATGCCATCATAACCATAGCAATTAGAAAAAAGAATCTGTCATCTTTACAAAACCCAGGAACCTCAGCATGATGATGTAACTACATCTTTACAACCCCAGAAATATCAGCTTCTGGACAATGATGTAACTCCATGTGTGGTAGATTTGGTTAAGTATCTCTCTCTTGGGATATGCTGAGAAATTGTAGCATTTGAGTAATACAGAGAGAGCATATATGATTCTAGGAGATTTGTAGCAGCAATGGAAAGAGAATGGGCCTCAACGGGTGGACAGGCTTCAGTGCAGAGAGCACCTGTCAATGTGTGTGTGTGTGCGTGTGTGCGTGTGTGCGTGTGTGTGTGTGTGTGTGTGTGTGTGTGTGTGTGTGTGTATGTCTGTTTGTCTAGTGTGTGTGAAATGCTCCATTTAGTGGGCACTGTCTAGTTAAGTGACTTTGTTTTCAGTCATACCTTAACTATTAGGAGGCAAAAGCCTTAATCTTCTAAATCAATTGCCAGGCCTCCATTAACTTTTTTTTTTATTTTATTTTATTTTTTTTGGGGGGTAAATCACAGAGGATAACAGTATGTGTGTGTAACTCATAGAGTTTTGTAGTCTGATTGTTCCTAGTCTGTGTCAGTGATGCAATAGGTACCACATTTGCCTTTACTGCAGAAAGTTGTGGGTTCTACTCACACACCAGGTAGATCAATTTCTGACACCAGAGTGCATTATAAGGGGCATGCTGCACTCTGGAGTGTGTCTTCCTTTGGATGAGAAACTAAGGTCCCATCTGCTTGATATTGATCCAAAACCTGTTACATTGTTAACTTTTAAGTGATTTAGAGTCATCTGCGGTTATTTGTCTCCAGTTTTACAGAGCATCTCTGATTTTGTCTCTTGTTTATGCCCTGTCCTTGAGCAAGTCACTTAACCGGACAGTACTTTGAGGCAACTAGAACTTTGGATTAGACTCCTCAACTGTTCCCTGGACTGCAAGCCTAGTAACTATCTATAAACCAAAGTACTTACAAAGTACAGGAAGGAAATTGGTTGCAGTAAATAGCATCATAATATTACCCATGTTCTTTGGATGTGATCCTTTACTTCATTGTTTTGTTGAGTGTTGACAGTGTGTTTTTTTTTTATTTAGCTGTGAACGAACAGGTCAGTATGAAGTCTATAGGTTTAATGCTAGTAATATTTCAGCTATGAATATATTTTTAAATTAGCTTTTTTTGCAGGCAGACATGTATGACATGCAGTATGACTGGGCTACAGCAGCTTGTCTACCACTTAATGAGTAAGGCTATGTGCTGCTTCCTGTATTACATGGTTTGATTCCCTCAGCCTTCATTTGTGCTCTCCGTGATTCTGCCAAGTTACTTCACCAGACGGTACTCCTGGGCTACTCCTGAAAAGGGACCCTTGTGTCCAGAGGGGTGTCTCAAGATATCTTTTGAATTCCTGCACTCTTCACAAAGACACTAATTAATACTTCATTTATGTTGTTTGAGTATGAATCCCAGTAAGTCTCTTGTAGTGCATTTTTCACAAGTGTGAGTTTCAAGGGAAAAGAAACTTGCTGTTTCTCATGCTAAGTCTGTTTTTCAGCGTGAGAATGGTTTATTTTGTTAGAAAATAGTTGTCCGTATTTTTCTGTAAAACTTAAAATAAAAGTTTTAAATTAACTCCAAATCTCTGTGGTAATTTTAAAAGTAAAGAAGAAAATAGTGTGCACACCGACAGATCTGAACAGTATTTATGGTGAGTGGAGAAAGGCAGCCAAAACATGGAATATTGGTATGGCTGTCAGGGGCCTGCAACAATACAGCATTATTAGCCATTAATACAGGTCAGATCTGTACTGGGTGGCATCAGAGGGATAGTTATTCTTGATGACAGAGAATAAAACAGGGAAGTCAAAAATGAGATGTAGGTATAGTGCAACATGTTAGCCCCCCCACCCCTCACAAAACAATTGCATGTTGTATGCAGTAATATTTCTTATGAATTGTGGGTTGTTGAACAAAAGCTGCTGCAACATTTATAGTCTTTAGTTGTTTTGCTTTATTCATTGCACTAAAGAATGAAATAATTCATCAATAGGCCTGGATTGTGTGGTACCTTCCTTACCACCTCCAACAACTGCAGAGGGGGCTGACATTTGTCAGAGCAAACAGACTGCATTCTTTGGCATGATGATCAGAATGGTCCATTATGTAGTCATTGTTGGATATTACTGTGATACACTCTTTTCTAAAATATCAGATTGTGATGGAGCTCAATATTTAGTAAAAAACATTACTCTGGTAGTTAGTACAGAGTACTAAAGCTCCAACTTATTAATGAGCTGTTTCCTGTAGTAAGGGTACAGGGTTTGAATCTATCTCCATTCATTTACCTACTGTGTGAAATTGACCAAGTCAGTCAACAAGACAGTGCTTTGGATCAATTGAGAATTTGGGTTAGGGTCCTTAATGGTCTTTAGAATTACATGACTAGTAACTATGAACTGGTTGACGTCTGCCAGCAATTCCCCATTGCATAGGTGGTCTAGTTTGATAAATGTTATGGCAATATCACTAGCATAACAATGTTTTTTTATTGTAACATAATTTACCATTCAGGGGCAGCAGGCACCGCATTTGTAGGTGAAGTACTGAAATATAAAGTTGTTTGCCAGCAGCAACCTCTGAATTAGTAAAAGTTCTCTATAATGTGAAATTATTTAGATAACTTTCACTTCTACAGAGATTGTGCATATTGAGTGACATTGGTCAATTATAATGATAGTGGTTTGAGTGGCTTTTCGTGGTTGGTGTTCTGAAAAGGGTAGTTAATGATAGTGGTTTGAGTGGCTTTTCGTGGTTGGTGTTCTGAAAAGGGTAGTTAATGATAGTGGTTTGAGTGGCTTTTCGTGGTTGGTGTTCTGAAAAGGGTAGCTAATGATAGTGGTTTGAGTGGCTTTTCGTGGTTGGTGTTCTGAAAAGGGTAGTTAATGATAGTGGTTTGAGTGGCTTTTCATGGTTGGTGTTCTGAAAAGGGTAGTTTTGTCATTACTGGCTCACACATTTTGTTTTTGTGCTCACCAGAAATAAATGTTCAAAACCTAAAAGATAAAACACACATTAACAAATGTTGCTGTGTTAAACAAAGAATATTGTTTAATACAATCAGAAAAGTGAATTAAAGAACACATGCATTTATGCATAGCCCAAAAAATGTTTGTAGGGGGCCCATGAAAACAGCCCAGGGCCTAAAGTATACTTAATACTCAACTGACTGAGTTTCAAGGGCAGAGAATTTTACTGTTGTTCATGCTAAGCCTGTTTTCAATGTGATACTGTTTTGTTTTGTTTAGCAAGTGGCCATTAGTGTTTGGGCTACAAAATTTGAAATAAAAGTTTTACATTAAAACTTTTAAATTAAATCTAAACATCTATAATCATTGTAAAAGTAAAGAAGGAAATAGGATCCACACTGACATGTTTAAATAGTGTTTATGGCAATTGAAGAATCAAAGCCAAATAATGGGACAGTGGAATGACTGCATGGTGAGGGGGGACCTGGTCCATTATTCTGCCTGGAGCTTCATTTGGCCATGGTATAAGTGAGTGTGTGTGTGTGTCTGTGTGTGTGTGTGTGTGTGTGTGTGTGTGTGTGTGTGTGTGTGTGTGTGTGTGTGTGTGTGTGTGTGTGTGTGTGTGTGTCTGATGTAGTAGTACTGCTAGGTGAGGTAATGTGTAGAATTGGAGTTAGGAGCAGCAGCTGGGTTACCGTTAGGACACATGAGTACGGCAGTACTGGGGTGAAGAGGAAGTAAAGTATGTGTGTGTGTGTGTGTGTGTGTGTGTGTGTGTGTGTGTGTGTGTGTGTGTGTGTGTGTGTGTGTATGCAAATATATATGTGTGTGTGTGTGTGTGTGTGTGTGTGTGTGTGTGTGTGTGTGTGTGTGTGTGTGTGTGTGTGTGTATGTGTGTGTGTGTGTGTGTGTGTGTGTGTGTGTGTGTGTGTGTGTGTGTGTGTGTGTGTGTGTGTGTGTGTGTGTGTGTGTGTGTGTTGGCATTTGTGTGAGTGTGGATGTGTGTGTATTTGTCATTTTGGTTTTCTAAACGTAATGATTCAAAACTCAGTTAATGGCAATGCCACAAAAACCAAGTTCAACCCAGTAACGTACTGACTGTAAAGTCAGTAAATCTACAGAAGACTGGATTGGTCAAACTGATAACTGGGGAAAATGGAAAACAGGAGCAGAATAGAATCAATGTATAATACTGATGCTTTTTCTGCCCTATAATCCTGGTTGTTAATATTACAACCCAAAGACATGGCATCATGGAACCTTGAAGAAAGGAGAGATTCAGTTTTTTTCCCATCTTGCTGGCTGTGTAGCCTCAGACGTAGTATAATCAAGAAGAGGGCTGAGGGGTGCATAATGCTACTTCTGAGTACGTAGATGGGGTTTTAACCCCTGTGAATATGTGTGTTTAAATGTGCAGTTTATGGCTGTGTTTGCCTGTCTGGGTTTTATTTAATTCAGTGTTAGTGTGTTAGCTCAACTCAGTCTTATAGTTCAGATCTCCAAATAATTCCAAAGTCAATTTAAAATAGTTTTCATTGCCACTTATTATAAATTATCAAACCAGTTTTGCTGCTGCATGCAGCTTTGTCAGTGTATGAAATGAATGTATACCCTATTCTTATGCCCACATGACTTAATTAATTAATTTATACTTATAGGGGTAAGAATGATCAAAAATGAAATATAAACATGTTAAATAATTACTATTGCATAATAGATTGATCCCTTACAACATTGTTTGTATCAGAAAAATAGTTATAAATAAATAATAAATGCATGTTCATTTCATTCAGGGAAACAAAGCTTCTGTTAAAATGATCCAGCTATGCTTGTTAACATTCAATAAATTGATCAAATATGAATTAGAACTTGAAACACCAGTCACTGCGTGATCTATGAAATGCATATTTGACACTTGGGTATGCCAATGTATGTTTATACAGTGAAATGTGGCTTCTTTGCCATCTAAGGTCACTTAAATGTAGTGCAATGAATTAATTAAACATACTTTACGTTTGCCCTATATAAAAATAAAAAAACAAATAAAAACACAGGCACTATATAAACCACCCACATGGCATCACATTTAACTAGAGTTTTAATCTGAAAGCTTTCCCTACAATTCTTTATGGTAGAAAGGTGGTCTGCTGAACACTCTACATTATACATATCTTCCAGAAAGAGTATTGCCCATTAATGATGATTTATCAAAAGTCACAAGAAGGAGATTACAGTTAGAGTTATATCTTCCAAAGTCTAATTTATATTTTTACCCCCATTGAAAGCCAAACTTACATTCAGTACTTAATAATAATAATAATAATAATAATAATAATAACGCATATTATTACTGAGAAGTATAAGCCAGTGATACTATCTAACCTCGTCTATCCTTTTAGTGCTGTTTCATTACTACTTGTGATAGTAATACTAGGAGGATATGTGGATAATATAAATCTTTAAGATGAAGAACTGCAAGGATATCTTTCATGTGACTGAAGAGATGATGAAGGTCTGAATGGGGAGATGATGGAGGTCCGAACAGAGATATGATGGGGGTCTGAATGGAGAGATGATGGCGGTCCGAACGGAGATATGATGGGGATCTGAATGGAGAGATGATGGAGGTCCAAATGGAGATATGTTGGGAGTCTGAATGGAGAGATGATGGAGGTCTGAATGGAGATATGATGGGAGTCTGAATGGAGAGATGATGGAGGTCCAAATGGAGATATGATGGGAGTCTGAATTGAGAGATGATGAAGGTCTGAATGGAGATATGATGGGGGTCTGAATGGACAGATGATGGAGGTCCGAATGGAGATATGATGGGAGTCTGAATTGAGAGATGATGGAGGTCTGAATGGAGAGATGATGGAGGTCCGAATGGAGATATGATGGGAGTCTGAATTGAGAGATGATGGAGGTCCGAATGGAGATATGATGGGGTCTGAATGGAGAGATGATGGAGGTCCAAATGGAGATATGTTGGGAGTCTGAATGGAGAGATGATGGAGGTCTGAATGGAGATATGATGGGAGTCTGAATGGAGAGATGATGGAGGTCCAAATGGAGATATGATGGGAGTCTGAATTGAGAGATGATGGAGGTCTGAATGGAGAGATGATGGAGGTCTGAATGGAGATATGATGGGAGTCTGAATTGAGAGATGATGGAGGTCCAAATGGAGATATGATGGGAGTCTGAATGGAGAGATGATGGAGGTCCAAATGGAGATATGATGGGAGTCTGAATTGAGAGATGATGGAGGTCTGAATGGAGATATGATGGGGGTCTGAATGGAGAGATGTTGGAGGTCCAAATGGAGATATGATGGGAGTCTGAATTGAGAGATGATGGAGGTCTGAATGGAGAGATGATGGAGGTCCGAATGGAGATATGATGGGAGTCTGAATTGAGAGATGATGGAGGTCTGAATGGAGATATGATGGGGGTCTGAATGGAGAGATGATGGAGGTCCAAATGGAGATATGTTGGGAGTCTGAATGGAGAGATGATGGAGGTCTGAATGAAGATATGATGGGAGTCTGAATGGAGAGATGATGGAGGTCCGAATGGAGATATGATGGAGGTCTGAATGGAGATATGATGAAATCACTAAGTAAAGGAAAGTAGTATTGCTGGAACTGAATTCATCCTGAAGTGTTGGTGAGCACTTTCACATTGTGGACCCTGTTTTCACAAAATCTTACCAAGACAACACTGATATATAGACTATATCTTATATAACATGTATCACAACAGAAGTATATGTAAAAATGAAAAAGCTGCCCGGAAGCACAAGTCGCAGGATAAAAAAGAGCCGAATCCTGGTAGGCACACTGGTGCCAGGACTGGAAAAAATGAAAGTCTAGAATCTTCAAGACAGAACATTCTGACAGTGGAGTTAGGCCACTCCCAGGGGGAGGTCCTTCCCACCCTTTTGTAGAAGGCAATAGTAGTCAACAAAAACACAAAAACTGACAGGCCAAAAAAGAGCCATAAAGATGATAGAGTGAACTAGTGAGGCCAAGAAAGAAATCACGTACTGTTACTATCATGCAATGAGCCCAGAATTTCCAGATATAAGATATTCATAAAAATTAACAGAGAAACTACAGGAAAAAAATACTTGCTCAAGAAAAACTGTCAAAAGCTTCCTTCATTAATACAACAGATCTATGGAATACATTATCTAGACAAAGAGACTTTGGGCCACCTGCAAAAAGACGCTACTGAGGAAGTGCAAAAAATATAAAGAACAAAACCCAGAGATTTTTGAAAGATACAAAAAAGAAACATGGACATGGGAAAGACAGTGAAATCTGATATGGTGCAATATCTAAGCAAAGGAGAAAGCCAAACTAATCAATACAAAAAGCAGCCCTAAAGATATTTAAAGAGAAATACAGGCAAAGGCACCCAGATATGGAACATTTGCACAATACAAAAAATACGAACACAAAAGTGGAGCATAGATCAGAGGACTAGTAAGTTGAACAAATAGAAACTGAAGTTATGGAATACCTGCAAAGAGAAGGATTTAGTGTAGAAAGTCTAACAGGTTATGTCACGGCATGATGGAACAATGAGTCCCCCAAGTAAGGAGAAACAGGAGGAGCAGAAGACATCTGAAAAAGAAATATAAACGTGGGCAATTCAGTGATGACTCAAAAAAGTTTTATAGACAACTGGAAAACAAAGTAAAAGCAATGGAAGCACCACCAAAAAAAAGAAAAAAAAGATACATTTTGAAGAAATATTTTTGAAGTTCCTGTAGAACATAACAAAGATCAATGGGTTAAGGGTTATATGTATGGGTTAAAGGTTATATGCATGAATGCTTGTGTAAGATTTATCAGTTACATTACAATGACCATGAAACAGAGGAAAAACACTTCACAATTAAGCCACGTCAATGAGCAAATATTATCCCAGGTTTAAAAATTCAAAGGGGGATATTCCAGGGTGACTCTTTGTCACTGTTGCTGCTTTGTCTTGCTCTTAACCCATTAACCTATTTACTTAACATATTAGGGTTACAGTCTGGCTCCCAGAAAACAACCTTGCTTAAGACATCTCATCTACTTTTTGTGGATATCTTAAAACTGCATATTTCATCAGATGAGGAGTTAAAAACACAACTGCAAGTGGTTAAAATTTTCTCAGATGATATAAGAATGACATTTGGTCTTGATAAAGATGCAAAAGCAACCTTTAAAGTAGGAAAGCTGCAGTACCAAGAAAATATTAGTCTAGGACAGGAATGTGATATAACGGAACTTCAGCAGGAAGGAGTTTATAAATATTTGGCAACTGAAGGATCAGCAATAAAACATGAACAGATGTGAGCATTTTTATTTATCATTTGTTTACTGGGAAAGTGACCATTTTCAGCAGAGGTCCAGGGAGAAATGCTCCAGACACATGTTTTTGGAATGTGGGATGAAACTAGAGCACCCAGAGGATACCTATGTGTATGCAGGGATAACATGTAGACTCTGCACAGAAGGCTGAGAATCGAACCAGAGGACTTCTTGCTGTGAGCTGACAATTCTAACTGCTGTACCACTGCACCACCCAAGTGAGTAAAACGCAATTCAGAATACTTCAGAAGACTAAAACTAATAGTGAAAATGACTTTGACATATAGGAATGAAGCCCACACTATAAACCAGTTTGTTTTTCCTGTTTTAACTTACAGTTTTGGTGTGACTTGACTGGCACCAAAAGGTATTGGATCAGTCGGACAGAAAAAAAAACAAACAAAAAAAAATGCTTCACACTTATCAAATGATATATAAAAATCAGTGTTTGCAGGGATTATATGTTCCTCATTCTGAAGCAGGGTATGGGCCTCCTCAAAATTGACTACATGTATATATCTGCAGTCAGGGGGCTGCATACATATCTACTGACCTTATCAAATCCAAACATAATGAAAGTTTTAATACATGAGGTGAGGAAGGTTAAGATGACCTCTCGATTTAGTTCAGCAGAAACATTCTGCTGTCAAGCAAAAATGAAAATGAAACCAGAAGTAGGCAACAATTTGATGGCAACTGAATGTGCCAAAAATAAAAGAAAGAATATAAGGAGAAAGATCAGATGAGAAGGAAGAAATGTGGAAAATGCATAAATATAGAGACAAGTCTAGAGATCTCCTGGAACAACCTCATGTTGATCAGGATTTGACACATGAATGGTTAAGGAGAGGTGAATTTAAGCCAAAAGATGAAAGGTTAATATTGGCAGCCCAGGATAGTGGACTGTGTACACATTGGTTTATAAAGTTCATTGAACATGTCAGAGAAACAGACAAATGTAGGTTTTGTAAAACAGAATTTGAAACAGTCACACATCTTGTTACCGGGTGTGATACATTCATGGCAGAGAAACTGCACACTGAAAGGCAAATAATGACTTGGGCAGTCATTACTAAATGCAATCTTGGGTATTGACTAACATTTCTATGGTATTACATTGGGATGACTTGTCTAGTTTAAAATGACCTCTGGGTCGATAGCTTAGTAATCTCCTATGATACTATGATCCTATGTGGCAAGACTGTTGCACTGGGGATTGTGGAAACACTACAATATAGAAGTAGCTGAGAAGTATTTTAAACATGAACCACAAAGCACTATATAAAATGATGAAGTGGACAGCACATGGGGTCATCCAACAATTCAAAAAATAGATCCAAGAAAATCGGATATAGTAGTCCATGGAAAAAAGATTAAAAGTAGTACTGATCATTGAAACAGCTACACCTAGCAGTTACATTGTTTTGCATATGGAGAGACACAAAGTAATAAAATATTAGGATATGCAGGCAGAAAGAAGAGCAGTATGGATGAAAGATACCCAAACAGTTTCAGTAGTAGTAGGAGTAATGGGTGTTTAGATATGTTACCAATACATGTAACTCCATATTAATTGAAGAAGGTGCCACTTCTGGGCCCATTGTGGGTGCTGTGAAAAACACTTCTGGTTAATATCAAAGAGTGAAACAATACTAATTTCCTGAAATTTAATTTTAACCAGACTTAGGAATTGGGTTGATTCCTGCCATTGCATTATAAACCCAAAAGACTTGGATAAATTAAACTGGCAAGAGGAAAGCTGTAGCACCATGAATATATCAGCCTGGGAGAGGAATGTGATGAAAAGGAACTTGAGCAGGAAGGAATGCAGAAATGAAATGGGATGAAGTAATGTACAGAACTGGCACCAGCATCCAAAACTATACCAAATTACTATAGAAACATTTATATAGATGCATGGAATCAGGAATACCTGACAGGACTAAATCATCCTCCGCAAGGAAGACTAAACCTGTCTAGTGGACATCTGCAATAACTAAACTCTACAACAAAAGAAACAAATTGCTGTCCAGGACCAAGAAGAAGCAGGTGCCCAATTGGAAGCAAACTCTCCTTAGCCTAAACAAGCAAATAAGAGCACTAGTGAAATCCTCCAAAGCAAACTTTGAGTCCAAATTGACCACATCTACTAGAGACAATCATAAGGCCTTCTTCACATATGTCCGTAATCTCAAAGGTAGCACCCAGATCTTTACAGAACTGATGGTCAAGGACACCACATATACAAATCCCGTAGATTTAGCAAACTTGGTGGCTGACAGATTCAATGAAAATTTCACTCCTCTGTCTCCCCCATCAGTAAATCAGGACATTCCCAGTACCTGCCACCTTTCTCTTATATCTGGGGAACAGGTCATCACTACTCTCTCAAAGGCAAAAAATACAGCCTCCATGGGACATGATAACATCCCAGGCTGCATCCTACATGAACCCAGGCAGGAACTTGCAGCACCATTAGGCACCCTATTCAACCAAACCCTGAGTACCTGTTTTGTCCCAGCTGAGTGGAGGACAGCCAGTGTCATCCCTTTACACAAAGGTGGAGCGTCCCCTGATCCAGGAAATTATAGACCCATTAGCCTAACTAACCTGATCTGCATGACCATGGAACAGATTATCATGGACCTCATTAACAAGGACATTGGCAACCTCCAAACACTTGATCTCACACAGTTTGGCTTCATCAAAGGGAGGTCATGTCTGTTAAATTTGGTCGACTTCTTTGAGACAGTCAACAAAGCCATGGATGAGTGGAAGACAGTTCACACCACCTACCTTGACCTGGCCAAAGCCTTCAACACTATTCCCCACTTGGGCATAATAGATAAACTCTTTCAACTAGGCATCAATCCATATGTTACCAGATGGGTAGCTAAATGGTTCACTGATAGAACTCACCTAGTCAAAATAGGGGAAGCCATGTCAAGCTGTAGACCTGTATCAAGTGGCATACCCCAAGGTTTGGTCTTGGGGCCTCTGTTATTTGGGATATACTTTTCTGAGGTACAGCCCAAAACCAGTGGGCTATGGCTAACCAAGTTTGCAGATGAGTGCAAGTTGGGAGCTGTCATGAATTCCCCTAGTGATGTGGACATCCTCCAAGAGGGTCTCACCCAAACAAATGACTGGTGCCAGAAACATGGCCTCAAGCTGAATACAAAAAATGCATCATCATCCCCTTTGGGGAGAGAGATGTCCCCACAAATTATCACATTAATAACAATGTTCTAAGCACGCAGTTAGTTGTGAGGGATTTGGGCACCCAGATTGATAGCAGCCTGACTTTTGAACACCATGTTGCTTCCATTGTACGGAAAGCTTTCTATATGGCCTACCTCATAAGTAAGGGTATCTCATCCAGGGAGAAGGAGGTCATAAAATCCCTGTATTCTTCCCTTATAAGGCCCATTACTGAATACAACGCCCCATTTGGCATGTACCTCGTAAAGCACATCCAGCAGCTGGACAGACCACAGAGGTTCCTCCCCAGGAGAATTCAGGGCCTCAAAAATCTACCATACACAGATAGGCTAAAAGCCCTATCCCCTACTCTGTTTCATACAGACTCCTCAGAGGTGACCTCTGTCTGGCATACAAAGCGATCTCAGACTCCGCCTTGATAGGACTGCTGCATATCCGCATGTCAAGCTCCACTCGAGTAACCCACACAGCTGCTCTGTGACATCAGTAGGACTTGCTGGCAAGACAGATTTGTGTCCCAGAGACTCCCCAATCTATGGAATAGACTCCCTTTCCATGTCAAGCAGAGTACCTTTTTACCCCTTTTTAAGCACAATCTGGATAACTGGATGGGAAATAGAAAATACATCCCTGGGATTCTACCCATGTCCCTGCTGGACAGGGGCATCAGGTGCGGATTTGTCTATGCATAGGCTAAACTCTTGGCTAAGCTTATAAGGGCCTCAGGACCAATAGCCTAGAAACATTTTATGATCCTATGTTCCTATGACATTGAAACAAAATTAGGAAAACTTCCTAAATGGAAAACCCCAAGCACAGATGCAGTACCTAACTTCTCGCTAAAAGTATTAACATCTTTACACAAAGAGCTAGCTCTGAGTAAGAGCTACATTTGGGTCTACTTCATAACATTGAAATTTCATAATGTTGAATTTCATAACATTGAGACCAAAACATCTAAATCCCAAAACACTGAAAACCTAAACACTGAAAACTCAGAACATTTAAAGTGTGCTTCATAACATTAAGAACTACACTGCACAAGTAAATAAGATCCCCTCCACCTACAACAACACCTAACCAACAAACACACTTTCTACTATGTTTCTGCAGGGGGGCAAGCCCCCCTAACCCCCACACCCCCTAAATTAACTATACCAACTCCAAGACCGCACTACAGTGGAAAAAAAGTTTATTTCCTAACTTCACTGTATCCTTTTTTCCACTGTACTGCAGTCTTGGAGTTGATATATTTAATTTAAGGGGGTGTGGGGGGTGCAGGGAGGCTTGACCCCCTGCAGAAATGTAGTAGAAAGTGTGTTTGTTAGGTATTGTTATAAGTGGGGGGTGTTATTTACATATGTATTGTAGTTTTCAGTGTTATGAAGCACACTTTCAATGTGTTGGGTTTTCAGTGTTTTGGAATTTAGATGTTTTGGTCTCAGTGTTATGAAATTCAACATTATAAAATTTCAATGTTATGAAGTAGACCCCCACTTATATGCACATACCGAACAGGCACCAACCCGGTTAACAACAACAAAGGTGATATTCCTTGTTAAGAGTGAACCTGTAAGCCATCCTAAAAACTATAGATCAATAACTTGCCTTCCAAAGATGTCCAAACTATATATTGCATAGTTCATAGTCATGCTGGCCTCATCAGATCCAAACATGGTGAAAGTTTTAAAACATGACGAGAGGAATTTTATAAAATGACCTTTCTGCTTAGTTTAGCAGAAGTTTTTCTCAGATTATATCTTTTTTAAGATGATTTAATGGTCTTGAAAAATGTGCAAAAGCAACATTTACAGCAGTAAAGTTGCAGTGCAGAGTACCAAGTAAATATCAATCTAGGGCTGGAATGTGAATAAAGCAACTTGAGTACACAGGAATGCATACATATTTGAGAATTGATCAGCAATAAAACATGAAAAAATGTGAAAAAACTCAGTAAGGAATACTTCAGAAGACGAAAACTAATATTGAAAATGGTTTGACATTTAGGAATAAAGTCCAGACTATAAAACAATCTGTGCTTCCTGTTTTAACTTACAGTTTTGGTGTCAATGACTGGCCCCAAAATATATTGAATCAGCCAGACAGAAAAACAAACACAAAAAAATGCTTCACACATCAAATGAAGTATAAAAATCAGTGTATGCCAAGATTACATATTCCATGCTCTGAAGGAGGTATGGGCCTCCTCGAAACTGATTACAGGTATGCTTCTGCAGTCATGAGATTGCATATGTATCTGCCGATCTCATCAGATTGAAACATAGGAAAAATTTTAAAACATGAGCAGAGGAAGTCTAAGATGACTTCACTGCCTACTTTAGCAGAAACACTCAAGTGGCAAGCAGGAATGGAACTCAAGCCAGAATTAGGCAAAAATCAGAAACTGAATGTGCCAAACAACAAAGAAAAGAAAGAAAGAATGGAATGGAACTCAAACCAGGATTAGGCAAAAATCAGCAACTGAATGTGCCAAACAACAAAAAAAAAAAAAAAGAAAGAAAGAATGGAATGAAACTCAAACCAGGATTAGGCAAAACTCAGCAACTGAATGTGCCAAACAACAAAAAAAGAAAGAAAGAATGGAATGGAACTCAAACCAGGATTAGGCAAAAATCGGCAACTGAATGTGCCAAACAACAAAAAAAAGAAAGAAAGAATAGAATGGAATGGAACTCAAACCAGGATTAGGCAAAAATCGGCAACTGAATGTGCCAAACAACAAAAAAAGAAAGAAAGAATGGAATGGAACCCAAACCAGGATTAGGCAAAAATCAGCAACTGAATGTGCCAAACAAAAAAAAAAAAAAAAAAGAAAGAAAGAATGGAATGGAACCCAAACCAGGACTAGGCAAAAATCGTCAACTGAATGTGCCAAACAACAAAAAATAAAGAAAGAAAGAATAAAATGGAACTCAAACCAGGATTAGGCAAAAATCAGCAACTGAATGTGCCAAACAAAAAAAAAAGAAAGAAAGAAAAAATGGAATGAAACCCAAACCAGGATTAGGCAAAAATCAGCAACTGAATGTGCCAAACAAAAAGAAAGAAAGAAAGAAAGAAAGAATGGAATGGAACTTAAACCAGGATTAGGCAAAAATCAGCAACTGAATGTGCCAAACAAAAAAAAAAGAAAGAAAGAAATAATGGAATGGAACTCAAACCAGGATTAGGCAAAAATCAGCAACTGAATGTGCCAAACAACAGCAAAAAAAGAAAGAAAGAAAGAATGGAATGGAACTTAAACCAGGATTACGCAAAAATCAGCAACTGAATGTGCCAAACAACAAAAAAAAGAAAGAAAGAATGGAATGGAACTCAAACCAGGATTAGGCAAAAATCAGCAACTGAATGTGCCAAACAACAAAAAAAAGAAAGAATATAAGGAGAAGTATCAGATGAGAAGGAAGAAATGTGGAAAAGCCATAAATATAGAGACATGTATAGAGATCTCCAGGAACAATCTTATGTTGCTCAGGATTTGACACAGGAATGGTTAAGGAGTAGTGAGTTAAAGGATGAAAGGTTAATACTGGCGGCCCAAGACAGTGAACTAAATACCTGCTGGTTTACAAAGTCTATCGAACTTTTGGGAGAAACAGACAAATGCAGGTTCTGTAGAACAGAACTGGAAACAGTCAGACACCTTCCTCCTGAGTGTGACACACTCATAGCAGAGGGCCTGTACACTGAAAGGCACAATAATGTGGCAAGCTTGTTGCACTGGCATTGTGCAAACACTGCAATACAGAAGAAGATGAGAAGCCTTAGAAACATGCACCGCAAGCATTATGGAGAATAATGAAGCTCGTATCACATGGGACCACCAATCACCAACCGTTCAAAAAATCGATGGAATAAAACCCGATATAGTAGTTCAGGAAAAAAAGACAAAAGTAAAATTGATCATTGAAATTGCTGCACCCAGTGATTACAATTTTACAATTTTTTAACTACAGAGAGGCACAAAGTCATAAGACGCTAGGATTTGCAAGTAGAAACTAGAGCACTGTGGAAGAAACATACCCAGACAGTTACAATAGTAGCAGGAACAACAGATTTAATAAAGAAGAATTTACAGTCATGCTTAAATATGCTATCGGTACACCCATATGAAATACAGAAGGAGGCAGGTCTGAGCACATTGTAGAGGCTGACAAGAGCACTGTTGGCAAACACCAATGACTGAATATATAGTAACTTTATGAACTCTAATCATACTCCAACTTGTTAATGAGGTCCATTCCAGTCAGGGTATTAGAAGCACAAAACACTTTGAGAAATTAAACCATGACTAGCACTAATCTATTATCAGAGATGTAAGAAATGCACACATCATGACACCTTACAGCAATGTGTTTGAACTGACATAATGGCATATGGGGAGGGGTGGCTCCTTAGACTACTTACAACCAACATTTAGTGAGCAGACCAGGCACTGGAGGGAAACAGGAGATAAGGAAGCAGCAGGTGTAGCCACCTCACTTTTACTGGAAGGGAAAAGGTGAGGTAATTCTAGTGATGCTAAAACTCTTATTTGAGCTGTAAAGGTTGCTGACATTACAGGTTCAGAGTCATCCCCCAGTGCACACCACATATGGGGGACGAGCATATGTGTGATAGGCCGAGACAGTACACACCCTTACCTAACTGTGGAGTAAATAAAAAGCAAAACGCTGAAGCAAAAATAAAATGAGCAGCGAATCTGAAAGTTCCAGCATGCTCTATCCCTATCTTCCTTTGCAGTGGAAAGATTGAATTTAGAGGCATTCAGGCACAACTAGGAAGTAATGCAATGCATATCATAAGTGAAGGAAACCTTTTAAATTTTCCCTTTTCTCCACTGTAGTGTGATCTTGGAGTTGGTATACATAGTTGGGGGGTGGGAGGCAAAGTCCTCCACCTTTGTTGGTTATGTTCACAATGCTGGCCAGCTGTGGCCATTTGATGAATGATTTTTCAAAGTTATACGCATCCGATAATGTTATGTTTCGATGTTTTACATTCGATATGTAGTGGTTTGTGAATATTTCTTTTTGGTAGCCCAACATAGACTCAATAACCCGGGACTGGACTCAAACCCTGTGTCTTGTGTCATTGAGGTGGAGACTTTAACCATTATGCCAAATCCACCCCCAATTTTTTTCATATCATAATCACTATGAGTCAAAGTAACACCAGATCTTCTCTGAAATATCCACCAAAAACTAAACCAGTAGCACTGTATGACTCCCATAGCAATAGCTGATTATGTCCTAATTCTGTCTGTTGTAAGGTACCTTACCTTCTGTCAGCACCTGTCAGCATCTGACCTCCTCCAGTAGAAGAGGCCATCATGCAAGCACTTACCACTGACTTAGGATTTGGGATGACTTGCGATAAACACTGATGGAAGGTACTGGAATGTTTTTGACTTATAGGCTTAGTTCTAATAACAACACAGTGATTGGAAATTGGTTCCCCTTCTCTTTTAAATATCAAGCTAAAAATTTCTTTAACTACATTCTCAGAGGATTTAGTAAAAGTAAAAGTTCAGGTTTTGAGACTTTTTTATCTTATCTCCCTCCTCAAAAAGTTCTGTGTGTTCTGTCAGATGATCTAAATGCAGTTATTGGGATAAGCTGATGTGGTCCTTTTTATTTTAGTTGGCTCGGTTTCATTTCTCCAAATGCGTATGCTTTTTTAACATACAGTGATGGGAATGGACCCCCATTCCTATGTCAGGGCATTATCGCAGGTCATGAAATCAGTATTACTTCAGCTCACCACCTGCAATGCACCCATAATTGCCTTCTTCTGCAGTTTATATGGGGATGCATGTACTGGTAGCATATTTGAGTATGACTGCAAATTATGTCTTCTTTGTCCTGTTGCTCCTAATCCTACTGGAAGTGTCTGGGCAGCTTTCTTTCACATTGCGTTATCAGCATTTTCTCACAGTGATCATGCACCAAACGGAAAGTCATAAAAGGAGACAGAACTGTAAAGTGACTGCAATTTTATCTCTGTAATGTTTTAGAACCCTTCTTAAACTATCAGCTTATTATATCTAAGCAGACAATTATAGGCAAACAGGAAGTAAGTGTTTTCTTCTGTGAAACTGTAGATACTGCGGTCATTAAAATAAATAATATAAGCAGGGAAGAAAAGGGGTTTGTTCATACATTCATAGGTATATACTGGGCTAATGACCAAAGGGGCCTTTATAAGCGTAGCCCTGCAATCCTACCAAATGGTATGCCATATATACTGGGCTAATGACCAAAGGGGCCTTTATAAGCCTGCGTTAATGACCAAAGGGGCCTTTATAAGCCTAGCCCTGCCATCCAACCAAATGGTATGCCGTATATACTGCGTTAATGACCAAAGGGGCCTTTATAACCCTGCGTTAATGACCAAAGGGGCCTTTATAAGCCTGCATTAATGACCAAAGGGGCCATTATAAGACTGCGTTAATGACCAAAGGGGCCTTTATAAGCCTAGCCCTCCCATCCAACCAAATGGTATGCCGTATATACTGCGTTAATGACCAAAGGGGCCTTTATAAGCCTGCGTTAATGACCAAAGGGGCCTTTATAAGCCTGCATTAATGACCAAAGGGGCCATTATAAGACTGCGTTAATGACCAAAGGGGCCTTTATAAGCCTAGCCCATTTCATATCCTGTACCTTTAAACTTCTTATTCTTTCTTTTGCTTCTTCTATCCATTTAGCATCTTTGTTATGTTCCACAGGATCTTCATAAATACTTATCCAAAATGTATCTAATTCTTCTTTTTGGGGTGGTCTTTCAATTCATTTTACTTTGTTTCCCAATTATTTATAGAACTTTATAGGGTCATCAATAAATTGTTTGTTTTGCACTTTTTCTTTATATTTATCTGTGTATCTTCTAAGCTTTTCTGCCTGGCTGAAAATTTTAGTTTATTATTTGCGATAGTGCATGATAGATCCTGATCTGTTCTAATATTGTGCATTGCTTTTATCACGTCTATCTTTCTGAGTATTTTTGTTGATCTGTTCCCTCTACTATACTCTTCTAACAGTGACACTTCTTGTCTTAATTGCTTTATAGTTTTCTCTATTTGATATTTCCATGATGATATTCGATTTCTCCCCTTCCTTTCCCTCACTACCCCGTGTTCTTGTGGTAGAACTTTATCAGTTATTAATTTAGCTGCACAGTAATATATCCTGTTTACTTCTGTTATATTGCATGGATCTCTGTGGACAGTCCAAATATGCAGATAAATATAAAGGAAAAGCACAAAATAAACAATTTATCAATGACCCAAAATAAGGTAAAAGGAATTGAAAGACCACCAAAAAAGAAGAAAGAGATACATTTTGGAGACGTATCTATGAAGATCCTGTGGAACACAACAAAGATGCTAAATGGATAGAAGAAGTGAAAGAAAGAAAAAGAAGTTTAAATGTGCAGGATATGAAATGGGAAGAAGTAACAGCCATAGAGATTGAAACAAAGTTAAGAAAAGACTCTCATTGGTAAACCCCAGGCCCAGGTACAGTATCTAACTTCTGGTTAAAAGTATTAACATCTTTGAACTAAGATTTAGCCATGAGTAAGAATTATTTATGTGCACACCCAGAACAGACACCAGCCTGGTTAACAACAGGAAAAACAATGCTCCTACTTAAGAGTGAACCTGCAAGCTACCGTAAAAATTATAGACCAATAACTTGCCTTCCGATGACATATAAACTATACATGGGAACTGATGCAGACAGAGTTTATAGTAATTTAGAAGAAAACTCAATTATGGCAGTAGAACAAAAGGGCAGTGTGATGACCGTGTCTTGGCCCAGCAATCAAGGACCTCACTCCTCACCACTAACACCAGGGAGGTCGTCTCATAGAAGAGAGGAAAGGATAACTAATACACACAGTAAAGTACAATTTCTCTTAAGCGCACACAGAGATCCCAGTCAGTCTGGGGCTGGTTGCTCCCATGCTCACCAGGTCCCCAATAAGACTCCCCACTGGCACAGCTATAGGGTCCAGGTCTCAGCCTAGCTGAGCAAGCTAAAACCTCCAGTACCCTCTCTGTCCAACCAGTGCTTCCTGTCCCACCACACACACACTTTGGGAAGAGGTTATACAACCACACAGACACTCCCGGGAAAGGCTGACACAGATTCACCAGCTGTGCCCCTTTACCCAGACCATATGGTAGTAATTACTGCCAGCACCCAACTAATAAATATCAGCTACTCAAAGTCCCTTAAAAGGGTGTCCAATTATTACTGTGCAATATTATTATCCAATGGCAGTATGACTAACAGTCAAGGCTTACTTTAGAGTGGCCTATTACAATGACCTCTATAAATATGCAATGTACTCTAGAGCTTATCTCTACACAAAGCAGCCACAGGTGGAAGGTTTTAAAAATATTTAATAATAAATAATTAAAACACAAGACAAAACTACTACACCACAGAGATATCTAAGAGTTCAGAGATCACACAGAAACTTAACATAATACAGTAGGACATGTCTGATTTCAAAGAAAAATACATAATTAATCTTTACTAGCTTTAGCTATTCCTACAAGAAACCACAGTGCTAAAACTTACATGTGAGCACAAGGCAGAGTGCTGATAAGTTAGATGTCCAAAGTCAAAATGCTTTCAGGTCTCTTGTGAGAAATAGTATTTAAACATTACTAACAAACATGTCTCTAAGGCCCTCCCAAAATTACATCATTTTTAACACTTAGGTTTTCCCTGTATTCATATTGCATCATCTTAACACCTGGTCTGAGTTCTCAGTCTACAAACTGCATTATTTAGCAGTCTAACACCTCCTCAGAAACTTACAACAATATAAGGCATTTCACATGTATATTCTAACAGAAACTAGAGCAATAAAGCATCTTCCACATGTAAATTCTGGTCATAAACTTTAGCCTTAAAACAATGGGCATGAAACCTTCATCCAGCTGCACTCCAGCTGAACTCTAACATGAAAGGGTACAACATGCTTCACTGGGCCAGTAGAGTGCAATGTTGTCACATATTTTGCATATTATGTTGTCACTCAAGAAACATGCCAGTATTTTACATTTATTATCAAGAAAATATGCCTGTATTTTACATTTATTTACAAATGCCAGAATTATATATGAAATTCTATTTGACTAGGCTGGCTGTCTTTGCCCATCTCTCCCAAATCGTCACAGGCAGTAAAAGAAAGTCATATGCAACAAAGAATCATTTGTTGTTTTAAACAAAGTCATAGTGGAGAACTGTAAAAAGGGGAAGAATTTAAGTATGGCATGGAATGACTACAAAAAAGCATTTGATAATATCCCACATTCATGAATAAGAGAGTGCTTAAAAATGTATAAGATACACCTCACACTAATTGACTACATTACAGTGACTATTAAACAGTGGCAGACCCCTTTGCAATTAAGCCATGATAAAGGACAAATTATTATCCCAGGGATAAAAATTCAAAGGGGGATATTCCACGGTGACTCTGTCACCGCTGCTATTCTGCCTTGCCCTTAATCCCTTAAGCTGTTTACTTAATGGCTTAGGCCATGGCTATAATTTGGCTGCTAGAAAACAACAAAGTGTAAAGACTTTTCATCTTTTCTTTGTTGATGATTTAAAACTGTACAGCTCATCTGACGAGGAACTGAAAGCAGAGCTGCAGGTTGTCAAAACTTTTTCAGATGATATAAGATGTCATGTGGTCTTGATAAATGTGCAAAAGCAACCTTTAAAGCAGGAAAACTGCAGCACCAAGAAAATATCAGTTTGGGACAAGAATGTGATAAAAAAAGAACTTCAGCAAGAGGGAGGGTATAAATATTTGGGAATTGATGAAAGGTCAACAATTAAACATAAACAAATATGAATAAAACCTAACAAGGAATAGTTTAGAAGACTTAAATTAATTCTGAAAACAGTGTTAACATCTAGGAACAAAAGCCAAGCTATAAACCAATTTCTCTTCCTGTCATAACTTACAGTTTTGGAGTGACTGACTGGCCCCAAAACATGTTGGATAGATTAGATAGGAAAACAAGAAGGTTTTTTCATGCTCACCAAATGATTTATAAAAATCAGTGTATACCAGAATTATATATTCCTCTTTCAAAATGAGGGATGGGCCTCCTTGAAAGTCATTACATGTATAGATCTGCAATCGTGGGGCTATGCATATATCTGCTGACCTCACAAGACCTAAACGTAGTCAAAGTTTTGAAACATGAGGAAAATAAATCTAAGATGACTTCTCTGCTTTATCTAGCAGAAGCATATTCGTGACAAGCAGGAAATGAAATCAAACCAGAAGTAGATGAAACTCAGGCAGCAACTGAATGTGCCAAAAAAACAAAAGAACGAATATAAGGTGAAGGACCAGATGAGAAGGCAAGAAATGTGGAAAATCTATACATATAGTTGCAAGTATAGAAAACTTCTGATGTTGATGTTGATCAAGAATGAATGCAGGAATGGTTAAGGAGAAGCAAATTCAAACCAAGAGATGAAAGGCTAATATTGGTGGCACAAGATCATGGGCTGTGTACAGGTTGGTTTACAAAGTCCATTGAACATGTGGGAGAAACAGACACATTTAGGTTTTGTAAAACAGAACTGGAAACAGTCGCACACCTTGTTGCTGGTTGTGGTATACTAATGACAGAAGGACTGCGTACTGAAAGGCATAATAATGTGGCAAGACTGTTGCACTGGGGATTGTGCAGACATTATGGTATTGAAGTGGCTGAAAAACACTGGAAACATGAGCCACAAAGCATCATAGAAAATGATGAAGTCTACATCACATGGGATCACCTTTTACCAACAGTTCAAAAGATAAATGCTAGAAAACTGGATACAGTGGTCCAAGAAAAGAAGACAAAATTAGCACTGATCACTGAAATCGCCACACCCAGTGACTGCAGTGTCTTGCATACAGAGAGACACAAAATCATAAAATATCAGGATTTGCAGGCAGAAGCAAGAGCAATGTGGAAGAAAGATACCTAGACAGTCCCAATAGCAGTAGGAGCAATGGGTCTTATAAAAAAGAATCTACAACTGTATTGATATATGTTACCTATACGTGTGACCCCATACGAATTACAGAAGGAGTCATTACTGGCACATTGCAGGTGCTGCAAAGAGCACTTCTGGCTGACATAAAAAATTGAAACAATATTAATTTCATGAATTTTAATCGTACTTTGACTTAGGAATAGGGTCCATTCCTATCATGGTATTAGATACTCAAAAGATTTTGAGAAATTAAAAAAGACAGTGCTAATTAATGTATTCATTTGGTTTTTTATACTTCTGACTTTTGGGGTTTTTATTGGCCTTCTAAACTCTTTTTCATTAATTTTAATATGTCTTTCTATCTCTATTAAATCAAGTAACTCTTCTCTTAGCTCGGTTTCTTCTAGACTGAGGGCACATTTTTTGTTCTCCATTTCCTGTGGGCATTCTATAGGATGTTCTATTACATCTTCCTGTGACACATTCTCCAATTTCATCCCGTGCCATCTATTGCTCTGTCATATGGGGACTCACTGGCCTGTCACTCCTCAACACTGACTGAGTCAGAGTTGCCACAGTTTTCTGTTCCGTCATTTGCTGACCAGCTTCAAGTGAACATTTATACTGGTTTCCTGTGAAAGGCTCCAAAATATCTTCATATGGCAACTGCCCAGTTGCTTCCTGTTACACTGGTTTCTACTTAATTTGGATGTCTATTTCTCTATCCTGCTGTGGTTCTTTCCGAATTAAAATTTCTACACTGAATCCTTCACTTCGCACTCTTAAGCAGCTGTATAAAGTTGGCTGTACCTAACTGGATTAAAAGCAGGTCCTCCAGTAAAAACAAGCCACCCTGGTGGAGCTCAGGTATAAACAGGTTATATAACAAAAGGAAGAAACTGATGTCTAAGAACAAAAGAGAACTGATTCAATTTCTATTTCTTTAATTTCTCCATTACTATCTTTTTTCTGCTTTTCCTCTTTGTCCTCTTATTTTTTTGTATTGCAAAGCTTTCCATTTCTGGATTCCTTTGCCTGTATTTCTCTTTAACTATCTTTGGTGCTGCTCTTTTTGTATTGATTAATTTTGTTTTCTCCTTTGCATAAATATTACACCATATTAAATCTCTTTTTCTTTCTCATGTCCCTATTTCTTCTTCAGATGTCTCCTGATCTTCCTGTTTCTCCTTACTTTGGGGACTTGTTCCATCATGCTGCGATGTAACCTGTGTTAGACATTCTATATCAAACCATTCACTTTGCAGGCACTCCATAACTTCAACTTCTATTTTTTAACTTCTACTTTACTCATCTTCTTTTCTACATTCCCTCTTTGTGATATTATTTTTTATTGTGAAATTTTCCATATCTGGATGCCTTTGCCATTATTTCTGTTTGAATATCTTTGGGGCTGCCTTTTTTGTATTGATTATTTTGGCTTTCAACTTTGCATAAATATTGCACCACATCAAATCTCTCTTTCTTTCCCATGTCCATATTTCTTTTTTATAGTTTACAAAAACATCTAGGTTTTGTTCTTTATATTTTTGTACTTCCTCAGATGCTTCTTTTTCCAAACAGATCAAAGTTTATTGGTCTGTATAATGTTTTTTTTTTACAAATCTGTTGCATTAATGAACACAAATTTTTATTTGAGGCTTCTGATGGTTTTTCTTGTGGAAGTATTTTTCTTTCCTCTAATTTCTCTCTTAATCTTTTTGTATATCTTCTGAGTGGAAATTCTGGGCTTTTTGCATAATAGTAACAATACATAATAGTAACAACACATAATAGTAACAACACATAATAGTAACAAAACATAATAGTAACAATACATAATAGTAACAGCACATAATAGTAACAATACATAATAGTAACAATGCATAATAGTAACAACACATAATAGTAACAATACATAATTTATTTCTTATCCTCAGTAGTCCACTCTGTCATCTTTATGGCTCTTTCTTGGCCTATCAGTTTTTGTGATTTTTGTGGTCTCCTACTTCCTTCTACAACAGGGGAGCCATCATCCCCTGGGCCTAACCTAGCCCCATTGTAGGAATGTTTCCATATTTTCAGGATTCTACACTGTCATTTTTTCCAGTCCTGGCACCAGTGCTCCTACCAGGATTGGGCACTTTTTTATTCTGGGTCTTGTGCACCCCAGCTATCTTTTTTATTTTTGACCAGTTTCTGTCCATGATATATGCTATATAAAATCCAGTCTATATATCAGTGTCGTTTTGGTGAGATTTTGTGAAAACACAGGGTCCACCTCATGAAGGTACTCACCGAGACTTGAGGATAAATACAATTTCAGCAATACTACTCTCCTTTACTTGCTAAATTATCATCTCTCCATTTGGACCCCTAATCTCTAGGTGGGGGATTGTGTTAAAAGTCTTGACTATGTCAAGATAGTCAGTATGCATCATCTTACCTTCAACCAGGGATTGGTGACTTTCTCAAAGATGTTTACTAGGTTTAATAAGTATGATCTACCCTAAATGAAGCTAAACACAGGTGGGTCTAGAGTTCGAGGATCTCCTATGTCCTTGTTGATAAGGTCCATGATGATTTTTTCCATGTCCTTACAGATGAGACTGGTTAGATTTATAACTCTATAGTTACCAGGGCTGGTTGATGGACCCCCTTTGAGCAAGGGGATTACTGTTGCTGTTCTCCACTGTGTGAGAACAAAGCCAGTTCTCAGGCTGTGGTTAAAGAGACTGCCAAGTCGGTCTACTAGGTCCTGCTTTGGACTGCTTAATAAGCAACCTGGGATGTTATCTGGTCCCACTGAGGTCATGTTTTTGGCCTTGGAAAGTGCAGATATGACCTGATCTCTTGAAATATTAGGCAGAGAGAGGACTGGTTTCAGGTATGCTTTGGTGTATGGCTGGTGGGGACAGGGAGGTAAAGTTTGCATCAAATCTGTCACTATGTCAGCTATATACATAGCTGGGCATTCCCTTTTAGATTTCAGACTTAGTTAAAGAGTGCTTTATGATTATCATTGACTAAGGATGCTATTTTACCTTTATAAGTAGGTTTAGAGGACTTTACAATCTTTCTGATTTGTTTGTTCAAGCAGTGGATGGAATTCTTTCTCTGCTGAATCAGTTCTCTCTTGTTCTTAGACATCAGTTTCTTCCTTTTGTTATATAACCTGTTTATACCTGAGCTCCACCAGGGTGGCTTGTTTTTACTGGAGGACCTGCTTTTAATCCAGTCAGGTACAGCCAACTTTATACAGTTGCTTAAGAGTTTATACAGGGCATTTGTGTACACCTCTACACAGGAGTCATTGTTGATCTGCAATATTGGAAAACTTTTTTAGGTTTTTTTGCTCCTGTGGTGGTGACAGGTTCAGTAGTTACTTTGAATTAGACTAATTTATGCTCCAAACTTACCAGGGAGGGCACCACACAGGGGGAATGCAGTGAACTCCCCCCATGTTGGTGAGTATTATGTCTAAGACATTTGATCCCCTTGTGGGGGTACAAACTATCTGCTCCAGAGCATTTGCATTGACAATGTTCGGGAACATCTGGGCGAGCATGTTCATGCTCATGTATGTCACTCAGTCGATGGAAGGATAGTTGAAATCTCCCATGACTAAGGTGTTGGGCTATATGTGAAAAACTTTTCAAAAGCAAACTTCACGTTACTTAAGACTGAGGTGGGAAGTTTCAAAGCCCCCATGCTAAAGGATAACACTGTCCAAGCTGCAAAAACCTTTACTAATGCACTCTACGGGCACCTACAAGAATGCATGGATCCTGCTATCCCAAACAAAACCAAGACTCACTCCTCCAAGAAAAGGAAACCAGTCTGGTGGACCCCTGCCTTAAACAAGCTATACAATAGAAGGAGGAAACTAGTACAGAAAAGAGTAAAATCCCAATAAGGGAAGACATCCCTGATCAGTATCAGTAAAAAACTACATTCCCTCATAAAATCATCCAAGGCTAGCTTCGAAAGAAAAATTCCCATGGACTCCAAAGATAACCACAAGGCATTCTTTAGCTATGTCAAGAATTTAAGTGGCAATTCTCAGATCTGCTCGGAGTTAGTGCAGAATGGCACAAAATACACTGAACTGACCGATATAGCCAACATCCTGGCAGACAGGTTCAGTGCAAACTTCACACCCTCTCACCCCCAAAAGGGCCCATAGCTATACCAGAAGAATGTAGTGCCCCTGAAATCACAGACACTCAGGTTAAAATAGCCCTCTCCAAAGCCAAAAACACAGCATCAATGGGACCAGATGGTGTCCCAGGCTGCGTCATACACAAGCTCAAAGATAACTTAACCCCTCACCTAAACACACTGTTTAAACTCAGCCTCTCCACAGGCTATGTGCCCACAGAATGGCGCACAGCAATGGTTATTCCGCTCCACAAAGGTGGAGCCACAATGGACCCCGGGACCTATTACTCTATAAGCCTGACTAGCTTGGTCTGCAAAGCTATGGAGTGCATCATCATGGATCTCATTAACAGAGACATTGGGAACTTCCAAACACTGGGCCTTACCCAGTTCGGCTTTGTTAAGGGAAGATCATGCCTCCTAAAACTGGTGGACTTTTTTGAGACAGTTACCAAGGCTATAGATGAGGAAAAGGTGATCCACACAGCCTACCTAGACCTCGCAAAGGCCTTCAACACCATTCCCCACTCAGGTATTATAGACAGGATCACCAGCCTGAACATAAACCCCTTAGTCACAAGATGAGTTGCCAACTGGCTCACGGACAGAACCCACATGGTAAGAGATGCAGGAGCTAGGTCTGACTCTAAACCGGTTACAAGTGGCATTTCCCAGGGCTCAGTCCTAGGACACCTCCTGTTCGGCATATACTTCTCAGAGGTACAGGCAAGCACAGGAGGACTATGGCTGACCAAGTTCGCAGATGACTGCAAACTAGGGGCTATAATTGACTCTCTGGCTGACACAGACATCCTCCAAAAGGGTCTCACTGAGACAGATACCTGGTGTCAAAACCATGGCCTCAAGCTAAATGCCAAAAAGTGTATAGTCATCCCCTTTGGAAAAAACAAAGTACCCACAAACTACCACATAAGTGGTAGCCCCCTAAATACGTAAGACATAAGAAGGGATCTGAGGACCCAAGTAGGTAGTAACCTCTCCTTTGATAATCACATTGCCAAAGTGGTTAGAAAATCCTTCTATGTGGGCCACCTAATCACAAAAGGGTTTGCATCCAGATCGAAAGAGGTCATTGGGCCCCTGTACGCATCACTCATCAGACCCATCATAGAGTACAATGCCCCATTTGGGATGTACCTTACAAGACACCTGCAACAACTGGAAAGACCACAGAAGTACCTCACCAAGAGGATCACTGGCCTCAAGCAGATGCCCTATGCAGTTCGAATGAAGAAACTCCATCTGTACTCAGTTGCATACCGCCTACTCAGAGGTGATCTCTGCCTGACATACAAGGCCGTGTCCAACCCAGAATTGATGGACATGCTCCACCTAAAGAAAACCATATCCCCTCAAGGCATACGCTCCAGGGATCCAAACCTCACCACAACGATAAATAGGATGTGCTGGAGGGATAGATTCCTGTCCCAGAGACTTCCCATGCTCTGGAACAAGATTCCAATCTACATTAGGCAGAGCTCTCTTCAAGAGAAACCTTGACGAGTGGATAGGAAACAGAAAGTTTACCCCAGGGATCACTTCAATGGCTCTGCTGGACAGAGACACAGGGAACTAATCTAAGGGGGTGGCGAAAGCCAACACATTCCGGTTAGACTTATAAATGCCTTCGGGCAGATAGCCTAGTACCTACCTATGAACCTATGAACCTAAATGACGAGTGACTCCAGTATGTCCAGGTAGGTGTTATGCTTTTCTTGGCTCATGGTGGGGGATTTATAAGTAACAATGATGTGGTAGCTTATTTTGCCTATAATTAATTGGACATGGAGTAGTTCAAGGGGGTCATACTGTTTGACCAGTCTTGTAGTGTCCTTGGCTTTAATGAAGATAGATACCCCTCCACCTTTGGTTCTTGGTTCTTTCATGCTCATTTGAGGTCTGAACATGTGGAAAGAATTGTAGCCTTGCACACCCAGGGTGCTTTCCACAGTCTTGAATGATGTCTCAGTAACTGCACAAATGTCAGCTGACAGATACTGGATCTACCTGGACTGCCACCCCAAGCTAAGCCAATTGTAGAAGTCAGTCATTGTTTGTCTACATTGTGGCATCATCCTGGGTGAAGGTAGAATGCTGTTTAGGGCGAGGGTCATACTTGCCTGAGACACATAATCTGATAGTTCAGTCATGTCTCTCTTCATATCGTCCAGGGAGGTACATCTCAAGTCATTCACACCAATATGGACTATGACAGAGTCATAATGGCACTTGTTGTTAAGTGACTTAAGTGCATGTGTGATTTGATGGATCTGGAACTTGATAGGCAGCGACTGTGACCTTCTCCTTTCCAGCCTGGTGAGGGGAACATCTGCATGTCTCACTATGGAGTGTTTTGCCTGAGGGGTTTATTTGCTGAGACACTGGTATATGTGTTATTATTTTTATTTTTTTATTTATTTTACATTTGTTGACCGGGATAGTCTAACTGGATGCATGTCCATTTTCACCGGAGGCCCGGGGAGAAAAGCTCCACGGGTAAGCAGATACAGCATTACATAATACCAGCATTACATATTACAAACAGACTATTTACAGAGATTACAAAAGTAAGCAAATGAAACAAGTTCCACAGGTTAGAGTTAATCCAGAGCATAATCAGGATTAAATTAAATTACACAGTAAAATGGTTAACAGATTTTTACACATTCTAGAGAGTGTTAGCCAGGCTCGGTACATTGACATAGCCAGTTAAGTGACAAATGTTGTTTGAGACTAGTTTTAAATTGACCTAAGGTGGAAAGTAAGGTAATATCAGCTGGAAGAGAGTTCCAGGATCTACTTACAGAGTTCGCAAAGAGAGAGTCACCGGATGTGTTATTAATTTTGCTAGTCTGAATTAGTAGTTTGTTAGAGGATCAAAGTGGTCTAGGATTGTTATAGGGGGTGATAATATTTTTAAGTGCAGGAGTATTGTCCGGATTATAGAGGATTTTATAGGCCATAATCAGTTGGTTATACTGGATTAATTAGGCTGGGTAGTTCAAGCCACCCAAGCTGATTTAGATTGATGCAATGATGTGTCCTGAAAGACAGCCCAGTGGCAAACCTGGCAATGTGGTTGTAGCAAATTGAGAGTTTGTTAAGGACAGTGTTGTTTAAATTCGAGAGTAGAGGGGATGCATACAGAAGGGTTGAAAGAAGGTGAGAGCGAGCTATGGCAATTTTAGCTGGAGGGGTTAGGAAGGCTTTTATTCTGTAAAGTGACCCTAGTTTTTTATTGATGGTTTTGATAGTTTGGTTAACATGCAGGTCAAATTTTACATTATTGTCTATGATGACACCTAATAGTTTTGTAGAGGGGTCAGGGGAGATTATTGTGCCATCATTTGAATTTATGGTAAAGGTGAAAGCAGTAGACCTACGTGTTGGTAAAAATAACAGCATTTTCGTTTTTTTTGGATTTAGGGTCAGACGAGGTTCAGAAAGCCAGTTTTCTATTGTATTAAAGGTGGTCTGGGTAGCTGACCATAACTCTATTGGAGAAGTAGCCAAGCAAATCAGAGTAGAGTCATCAGCATATTGGATACAGCTGACTTTGGGGATGACAGTATAAAGGTCGTTAATGAAGATGGAGAACAGCAAGGGCCCTAGTATAGAGCCTTGTGGTACTCCAAGGGTGTTAGGTAGAAGGTTAGAGAGTTTGCCTGCTGTCGACCATTCAGGTAGGATTGAAACCATTGAAGGGCTCTAGTATCTAGACAGAATGTTTGCAGGGTGTGGATTAAAAGTTGGTGATCAACCATATCGAATGCCTTGGAAAGATCCAAGAAGAGGGCTGAGGATATATAATTATTGTTGCGATTATGGTTTATGGTGTTGGTAAAGGCTAGGAGGGCTGAAGTAGTGCTGTGATGAGGGCAAAAGCCATGCTGAGTGTCTACCATAAGGTGATTTTGGATTAGGTGGTGCATGAGTTGTCTATGAATACATTTTTCCATAATCTTTGCAAGTGGAGAGAGTATAGCTATTGGCCTATAATTGGAGAATTCAGTAGAGCTGCCTCCTTTGTGAAGTGGGATTACATAGAATATTTTCCAGATGGTGGGAATTTTAGCTTCTACTATGGTCCGATTGATTAGTATTGAGACAGGGTAAGTAATAGCATCAGCTGATTTTTGTAGGTACTCATCTGGGAGTTGATCAGCAGAAAGTGTAGTGGGTTTTAATTTTTTGATCAATGTACGGATAAGTGAAGTGGTGACTGGTTGGAGGCTGAATGCGAGTAGGTTTCTAGGGGTGCTACTTTCAGGACCAGGGGAGCTAGGAGGTAGTTGGCTAGCTAGGGCTTGAATTGTCTCAGTAAAGAATCGGTTAAAACTGTCAGAAACATCTTCAGGGGTTTTATCAATAGTAGCATCAGGGATTGGGGTTGAAGTTTGTCCAGGATGTAGTAGATTATTTAAACCTGCCCAAAACTTCTGAGGGTTATTTTGATTTACTGTCTGTAAATTACAGTAGTATTGTTTTTGTCTTGTAAAATGGATTTTTTTGGTTTCGTTCTTGGATTGCCTGTATTTAATGTGATCTTGGGGGTCTTTAGAAGAATGCCATAAAGCCCATGCTTTGTTTCTAAGGGTAATTTTGAGTTTAGACTCTTTAGAAAGCCATGGCACAGTTTTTGACTTTGTTCTCTTTGAACGAACAGGTGCATGCAAATCAAGGATCTCAAGGAATTTGTTGTTAAAGTATGCTACTGCTTCCTCTAAGGGGAGGTGTTTCAGAATAGACCAATTACATGAGTTTAGTTCTTGTTGGAATTTGGCAGGGTCAAAGTTTTTATTGTTTCCAACCTTTCTGAGTAAGGGTTTTTGGGAATTAATGGCTTTGTGCTTAATTACATATGTGAGAAGGTGATCACTTAGGCCAACAGGGAGGGCACCAGAGGTGTACAGTTGGGGGTGACTATTTATGAGTACCCAGTCAAGTATGCTTTCTTTTTGGTTGGGTTTACCTATCCTGGTAGGGGTGGATATGATTTGTGTAAATGCATGCAGGTTAATATGGGTGGGTCTATGTTAAAGTCTCCAAGTAGTAGGGTTTCTTGGGGGTAGTGACATGATAGCCAGTGCAGGATATCTTCAAGTGTAGATATATTGTTACCTGGGGGAATGTACATACAGATGATATTAATGCATTTATTTTTATTAAGTTGCAATTTGGTGGCAAGAATCTCCGAGTTATTAATCTGAGGTGGTTGTATTACATCTATGGTGACATTCAACTCAAATTTATAGAGTACAGCTGCCCCCATGTGTAGTGATTTCTATTTGCTTAGCAGTGTGTGCGAGTGGTTTACATTTGGGATGTCTCTGATCTTTTGGTTGGCTTCTAGTGAGTACCTCCACATGTGTGGGTTTCTGTGTCATGACCTCATTTTATGTGAGAGGTGAAGTGTGTATGCTGACAACCTTTTTGATGTCTGGTTTGTTGTTAAAGGACAACATTGGAATTCCGTTATTAAATGCTCAACTTCTCTGTCCTTCTTTCTCTATATTTATTGTCCCTGCTATGAATAAGCAACAATACAGCATTTAAAATATTTTAAATAGACTAAATCTCTCCACTAGAACAGTACCTTACTGTACTGTGGTGGTTTCACTTTCAAAAAACTTTTATCCCGCCCTGGAAAAGCTTGCTGCAGTCTCCAATTCATTGATATCATAAAGGCCAATGAATACAGGTAGTCTTCTGGCCAATTCCCTCCCCAAACTGGCATCACCATGACCTTCCTAAAAACCCACCCAGGCTGTGATGTCACAGCTCCCTTCCCCAACCCATACAGAAAGTAAAGGTAGAACAGGGAAACCGTACATGAGGCAAGTCTCCTGTTATGGGTTGTCAATCACAGCAGGTAACAGCTCAAATTACCCTTGACAGCAAGGGAAGTTAGGTGTGAAGGTGGAAGATTAATAAAAGTAGTTCAATTCAGGCTTCACAAAAGCCTCTAATTTAGCCATCCTAAAAAGAAGCAGCAGTAAAAAGCACTTTGAAAGTCTGTTCGTGACATTTACACTATTTGTGGTTTAAGTAGGTTCATAGGTAGGTACTAGGCTATCTGCCCGAGGGTATTTATAAGCCTAGCCAGAGTGTGTCGGCTTTCGCTGCCCCATTGATTAATTAACTGATCCTCTGTCAAGCAGAGCCAATGAAGTGATCCCAGGGGTGTATTTTCTGTTACCCATCCACTCGTCAAGGTTTCCCTTGAAGAGTGTTAGTGAGGGGCTCTGCCTGATGTAGTTTGGAATTTTGTTCCAAAGCATGGGGAGTCTCTGTGACAGGAATCTATCCCTCCAGCATGTTCTATATATTGTGGTGAGTTTTAGCTCACTAGAGCGCATGGCTCACAGTGACTTGGATTTCTTTATGTGGAGCATGTCCATGCTTGGATATGGCTTTGTAAGTCAGGGAGAGATCACCTCTGAGTAAGCGATATGCCACTGAGTACAGCCAGAGTTTTTTCAGTTGGGCTGTGTAGGACATATGTTTGAGACCAGTAATCCTCTTGATGAGTTACATTTGTGGTCTTTCCAGCTGTTGGAAGTGTCTTGTGAGGTACATCCCAAATGGAGCATTGTACTTTATGATGGGTCTAATGAGTGACGAGTAGAGGGGCACTATAACCTCTTTATTTCTAGATGTGAACCCTTTAGTAATTAGATGGGCTACATAGAAGGATTTCCTAACTACTTTGGCAATATGATTGTCAAAGGACAGATTACTATCTACCTGGGTCCCCAGATCTCTTATTACCTCTTCTGTATTAAGGGGGCTGCCACCTATGTGGTAATTTGTGGGTGTTTTGTTTTTCCCAAAAGGGATGACTATGCATTTTTTGGCATTTAGTTTGAGGCCATGACTGACACCATGTGTCCGTCTCAGTAAGGCCTTTTTGGAGGATGTCCGTGTCAGCTGGAGAATCAATTATGGCTCCCAGTTTGCAGTCATCAGCGAACTTGGTTAGCCATAGTCCTCCTGTGTTTGCCTGTACTTCTGAGAAGTATATGCCAAACAATAGGGGTCCCAAGACCGAGCCTTGTGGGACACCACTTATGACTGGTTTAGAGCCGGACCTGGGGCCCGCTATTCTTACCGTGTGAGTTCTGTCTGTAAGACAGTTGGTAACCCATCTCATGATGTAGGGGTTTATGTTCAGGCTGGTGAGTTTTTCTGTAATACTTGAGTGGAGAATGGTGTCGAAAGCCTTGGCGAGGTCAAGGTAGGCTGTGTGAACCACCTTTCCCTTGTCTATGGCCTTGGTGACTGTCTCGAAAAGTCAACCAGGTTTAATAGGCATGATCTGCCCTTAACAAAGCCGAACTGGGTCGGGTCAAGTGTTTGGAGGTTTTAATGAGTTGCATGATGATGCGCTCCATAGCCTTGCAGACCAGGCTAGTCAGGCTTATGGGGCGATAGTTACCAGGGTCAGCTGGGGCCCCTCCTTTGTGGAGAGGAATAACCATTGCTGTGCACCATTCTATGGGCATGTAGCCTGTGGAGAGGCTGAGGTTGAATAGCGTGTTTAGGTGGGGGGTTAGTTCGTTCTGTAGTTCATGCAAGAAGCAGCCTGGGACACCATCTGGTCCTATTGACGCTGTGTTTTTGGCTTTTGAAAGGGCTGTTTTCACTTGTGCGTCTGTGATTTTTGGGACACTACACTTTTCCAGTATTGTTGTGGGCCCTTTTGGAGATGAGAGGGGGGTGAAGTTTGCACTGAATCTGTCTGCCAGGATGTTGGCAATATCAGTAGGTTCAGTATATTTTGTGCTATTTTGCACTAGTTCAGTGGTCAGTGCATATCTGCAAGTTGCCACTTAGATTGTTAACATAGCTAAAGAAGGCTTTGTGGTTATCTTTGTCTTATCTAGTAGTCATTGAATGGAATGAAATGTTGCTTATAACTAAATGACTGAAAGAAAGCAGTGTATGCATGTAAAGTCAATGCAGTGACAGGAGATTTAGGAAGGAAGAGGCCTTCATGATGTAATTTTTCACAGACAAGCACTGCATTGTGAGATACCTAGAGGCAGACTAAACAATCAGAATTACTTCAAGATGCCAGACCCCATATGGTCAGACTCAGAAATTACATATAAAAATATTTAAAATCTTGTAAATAGTCCCAGAGTGGTATTAAAATGTAGGAAATACCAAACCATGATGAAATAAACATGTTTCTTGAGTCTGTTTGTGTGTGGTTCTCCTTTAAAAGAGAGTGTTGATTCCAATTTCATAGTGTGATTACATCTGTCACCTTACAGGGTACAGGGTATTTGTTTGTTTTAGGAGTTAGTGGTTGTCAGTATACATGAGGTAATTACTACATTGCCTCAGGATGCCCATATCAATCAGGCTGGCTGGTGAAATGATGGGAAACTACCTGTCCATTATAGCATGTTTTTGCCGTATGTACTACTGGGGAAGGGACTGGGCTAGTTTGACCAGTTTTTGTACCAGGACTAACAAAGGTGCTTGTTCTATTGAAGGCTATGGAAAATAAGTGTGGCAATGCTGCTCAGTGCACCCATAGTACAGTAGGGACGCTTGGGAGGGTTCCACTGACAGATGTGTAAGGAAAAATTGAGTTTCAAGGCATTTGCATCTATACAGGGCACTACTAATCCCTGCTGCATGGTTGTGCTGCAATGCACAAATATGAGGCTTAAATACAGGTGAAATTAAAACACTTTTAAGTTAATCTACCAATAGGAAACCATACAATGAACCTCCCTTCAGCAACCCCTGGCTTAGACAAGGCTGGATCCACACTCTTCTGCTACAAGAGTGCAGGGGAGCCCTTCTTAATGTAAGATGTCTGGTTTAGTGCTCAAGTGTATCAATAACAGGCTAGATTCAGCAAGTCTGTAACGAGTCTACACTATCTAGCTATCAGAACAGTACAAATTAAGTGCAGAGAAGGAAGCAATCACAAACAGTAAAAAAACAGAAATGATACAGCAATTTGATAAAATACAGTTCAGAAAGTGCAGAAAAATCTCAAAATATGCTTATTTTATTGTTTTTGCCTTAGATGCCTTGGAGTAAAGCAGAAACACTCTAGACTTCTGGCAAAAGATGCCAAACATAGTGCAGCACCAGTTAATTGAATGTGAACCCGCACAAACTTGAGGCTTAAATACAGGCAAAATTAAACACTTTTAAGCTAATCTACCAAAGGAAGGCACACAATGAACCTTCCTCCAGCAATCCCCAGCTTAGACAAGGATGGATCCATACTTATGCACCACAAAGATGCAGGGTGGCCTTTCTTAATGTAAGATGGATGCTTTAGTACTCAAGTGCATCAATAACAGGTTAGAGTCAGCAGGTCTGAATTTAGTCTCTGCTATCTAGGTATCAGAACAGTGCAAATCAAGATCAGAACAGTGCAAATCAAGATCAGAACAGTGCAAATCAAGATCAGAACAGTGCAAATCAAGATCAGAACAGTGCAAATCAAGATCAGAACAGTGCAAATCAAGATCAGAACAGTGCAAATCAAGATCAGAACAGTGCAAATCAAGTGCATAGAAGTACAAAAAAATACTTAGAACTCTTCTGTGTCTTTCCCAGATCAGCTAGACCAGGTAGACACCTACTGCCACTAGACGAGTAATCTCAGTCCTCCTAATGTAAAAGCACAGGAAAGAAGTATCCAGAGTGAAATGCTGCCACAAACAAACGTAAAGATATAGAGACAACAGTGTACTTTAAACAACTTGTAAAAGTGTGATTATTCAATAAAAGTACTTCACTTTGAATAAATGAGCTAAGGGACACTCGATTGTAGAGAATTTATAAAGGCACTAAAATACAAGATAAGTGGATTAATAAGCCCTCCAGCCAATAAAAATACATTAAGAAATGTCAAGTGTTCCCCAGCCTAAACAGATGATGCTACATCCCACTGCACTAGATGGAAAATCCACTGACCTCTTTTAATGTAAAAAGAATTGCTTGCTAGAGTGTAAAAATGCACTACTTTATCCAACAGATAGCCTGTAATGAAGTCAGATCAAGAAGAACAAACAATGGGAGGCAAAATGCACTTTTTCAATATAAGCACAAGGAAAGGCAAATAAATAATTCAGGATATCAATGGCAGAGTAGAAAGGGATACACTTATTGAGCTCAATTTACAGTAGGGGTGGGCAGCTTAAAATCACCAGGTTTAAAAACCACAGCAACAAAAGAGAGGATGAGTGGGAAACACAGCAGGGAATCATCAGCAGTGCTTTAGTTTATACAGGCTTCAAATCTTTTCAAACAAAGACAAAAGTCCAGAATTTCACTGAATATTTAAGTATCACTCAAGAGACAATTTCACCAATGAAAAAAAACATGTGAAATGTGCAGCCTAGATAATTAAAGTGTCTACCTCTCACATAGAACAAAAACACCAGGGCAAGCAGATTTCTTAAGACAGAAAACAAAATGGAGCAGGTATCAGAAAGCAGCTCTATCAGTCACAGACAACAAAATATATAGGTTTCCTCACCCAGCAGGGAATCACCAGCAGTGCTTTAGTTTATGCAGGATTCAAATCTTTTCAGACTAAGACAAAGGCCCAGAGTTTCACTGAGTATTTAAGTATCACATAAGAGACAGGCATGTCTGACTGTACTTTAGATTCTTCTAACAGTGAGACACATTGGCAGAAACCCACCCCACATTAATACCACAACTGCACTTTAGATTCTTCTAACAGTGAGACACATTGGCAGAAACCCACCCCACATTAATACCACAACTGCACTTGGAAGAGCAAACATGATTGACTGACCAAATTCAAGAAATACTAGCCACAGTATTGTATTTCAGCTTGTTTCAGCTTAAAGGCAGCAGGCATAAGCAGCAGATGGAATCCAAGTACATATGAATTTGTATATTTATATATAGTGAGTACCTAAACTGGCTCATAGAGATTTTTAAGAGTTATAGAAAGCGTTAAAATCAAGAAAAGACAAATTGGTTCATACCTGCATAACACTAAAATACCTATTATGCTGAGGGCGGAAAATGTCATATTACAAAGACAGAGAAAATGTTTGGATATTATAATTGCAGAATATATTACTTTACATGAGAACCCTGATATAAAATTGTCACTACTTTTTATCTTAATTTATGTTTCATTGTCTGACCTTATCATCTATAGTTTCATATTTTTTTAGTTTGGCCATTTAAAAAAAGGCTGTCTTTAGTATAAGTCACTGTCCATGCACAACTCACACCAACATTTTCAGTCATTCTTCAAGAAAATTTCAGAAAAGATAAATTATTGTTTTTTTTTTTTTTTTTTTTTTTTTTTATGTTTCTACCTCTGCATTTTAGCATTCCTTTATCCTTCTTCTGTACCTTCTCATATTTCTTGTCTACTTTGACTCTTCTTCTTCTAAGGAATACATCACAGTTTTTCCTTTTTCGTACCGCCAACGCTTCATTTCCTAATTGTGACTTCTCCTGATGAACTTCTACCTAAACTATTACAAGCCTGATACAACTATCATAGTGTTAAGCAACAAAGTCACATGACTTGTCATTCCACAAGACTTATCGAGCTCCAGCATGGTATATATTTGACAACTAAACTTCTAGAAAGAAATGCCACCACTAAGGAACACTTTGAGCAGTTTGTGATCCTCAGCTTTCAGTTGCACAAAAACATTTAGAGATTATTTACATCATCTGCTAGCTTTCTTAATAGTGTAAAAAGGAGCAGCTACTGTCAAATAACCATGGCAGTTTTTAATATCAAGTACCATTTATTTATCATTAAGGTCTACACCATAATATAAAGAGAGCTCTATAATAATACACTAGTGTTTCCTTTGAGCTGTTAATGTCCTTCTCTACCTAGAACATTATTGTTGTGTGTATTAACATGCACAAAAGCCTGTAGTGTACAAACCACCACAAATGAAGATAAATGCAGTGTGAATATATTAAACCCTTTTTACTTACTGCTCTATAATGGAGTATAAATATATTAAACATTTTTACTTACTGTTCTGTAATGGAGCCTCACAGGAAAACATTGCAGTACAGAATGAAGAGTCTGTATGATTGAATGTGATATGCATGTTCTACAAGTGTGGACCAGGACTTTCAAAACAATGACAGATGGGAAAATATTGACACAGAAAATAAATGTACTGAATACTGCTTAGGAATCTTGGTATTTTGCAAACAGACAGTCTTTCTTGTGGCTCCAACTATCACTCTTTTTATTTATTGTAGCTCATAAGCTGCAGAATGTCAGAATTAGGATGAGTTCTGGCAAGAGCAGAACGTGCATTTTCCCATTATTAAAAATGATGTGACCTTCTACGTGTAATAAATTAATGCTGAACTGTGAGAGCCACTGCATAACACTTCTTACATTTACCTGTGCAGTTTTATTTACTGCTACATTTATTTTTGCGTATTCCTGAGCTGAAACTGTAAGCTTATTTTTTTGTTTTAGTTTTTGTTCAACGTACGTTTTGCAAGATAATAAACAACTACAAACTGCAGCATAGAAACTTTGAACTGTTGAAAACCACAAAACAATTTCTACTGAAATGACATCAGGCAGGAGGCTATAATGTAGATTTTTAGTGCTTTTGCCGTTTCTTTTTTAGAACATCATCAGAAAATGTGTGATAAAAAGCTCTAGTGAATGTAAAACCCAAGTTTAAAATCACATGACATTCTAAATTAATCAATATAAGAAACCAGTTCATGAATGAATAAGTAAATGGATGTTTCAAATCATGTGACCTTCCAGACCAATGAATATACATATTCAATTTATGAATGAAGAGTACATTTCAAAAGTCCATAAAAAAACAAGTAAAAATGACCAATAAATAAACAATAAAAACATTTCATTAAAATCAAGCAGTTGCTGTTGGGTTACATCTTTTGTACAAGTAAAAAAACATGATAATATTTTAGCAGTATCATTTTATTTGGTATCACTTGTCCCAGACTGCACACATACATGACATTACGGCAGTTCCTAATGTTTTATTTATATACCCTGCTTGAAAGTCTTAGCTCACTCTAGCATTGGCACAAGAATAGATATACCTGCACACATGTTCACTCAATCACCTGCATGCACCTGGAAGGCAGCTGCTACCAAGCTTCAATGTGACCATGCTGTATATTCAATACAGTACTAAAGTCCGAGTGTCAAGGGACCAGCAACCAATGGCAGCTACAGACAATTACAACAATAAAGCCACAAACTCAAGGGAGAAACAAAGAATGACAACTACACAGAATTAGAGTAATAAATCCACAAATTCAAGAGAACAGCAATAAATGACAGGTATAAATAACTGCAACAATAAAGCCACATACTCAAGGGAGAAACAGCAGCTGGCAGGTATGAAGAATTAGTTATCTTACCTGTTTACATATATATTAAAGATTATCCTCCAAAAAAGTAAGTCCAAACTGCTCACAGGCAAATGTCCAAACTACTCACAGGCAAACTGCATTTAATAACATTTGTCAAGCTATGTTCCTACTTAGAACCAAGCATGCAAATAGTCATAGACATTTCCTTAACCAGTCGGTATTAGCTTATGGATCAAAGCTGCTGCTAGTCTTGTAAAGTGCACATGTTATGATATTACAGAGATTCGTGGACACCTTTCAGAGATTCATGGGCAAATTGAACGTTAACAAATACACAGAAAGACATTTCTTCCTTTCGACATTATTTGTTAGACAATATCCCAGCCAAGTAATTGAAAACTGCATACTAGCATGGACTATAAATTACAAAATCCCTGTAAGTATATAACCACTCAGTATTGAAACTTTAAAGTCACCTGTTAAATACCAGGAACATCTGCTACATATATGTTAAAGTGCATCATGTTGTCCCTGTAATACTACTGTGCAACAAGCTGAAAACCAATAACATGAGCATTTTGAAATATAGCCTTTTCTTCAGCTGTTTCTGGCAAGTGAGAACATCATTATGTTTGCCTCTTCCGCTGCCTAAAAGGACACCTCCTCTTCTTTATATGTTGAAAATGTCATCATATCCGAATCCACAAACTACATACCATCTTTATTTCCTTTACATGCTTTCCCATCAAAAGTTGTGCACCACACACATCAGTGGTGTTTCTGATGCTGCCTGTGATTGGTTTGCTCAGCTCAACACACTAGCCAATAAGTTAAGCTCGCAGCAGCAAGCAGGCCTGTGGAGGGCTATAATTTGACTGATATGCTGCCTAACCTATGTTCTTCCCTTTTTCCAAGCTGTGTCTTGTAATCCAACTGGTCTGTAATGTTTTTACATACTGTGTGGAGGAGGTCAAAGCAGGCATAACAGCGTGAATGACAAAGAGGGATCCCAGTTTTAAGAGACAGCCCAACATCTGTCACTCACATGATTTTTAACACAATTCATAACAGCTTGTACATGCTCATTCAGGGCGTAATAGTCAGCATGTAAGATTAGATGTTAGCATGAACTGTTCAATTTATGCCTATATGATTAAATAAGTTATGGAGATTATGGTGAAAATGACCCAAACAGTTCAAAGCAGTCCCCAAAAGCAGATACAACAAACTCCAAAAGTCAAACAAACGTGCCCTTGATGGAAGGTAACTGGATTAATAAGCAACACAGAAGACTAAATAAAACAAATCTACTCATTTATTGTGCAAAGGTAAAGTGAGCGCTTTCGCAGTGACAACCACTGCTTCATCAGACATTTTCTACAAACCCTAGCAACACATAAATACTGTTTAAAATTCAAAATGACTGATCATGTTAGTCTAACAATTAATTAAACTTAATTGCACCCAAAACTAAAATGCTTTTAAAGCAACAGTGAATCAATACAGTACCTCATCACATACACATACATGTAGAATGTGTTTTCAGTTTTATGTAGGAAAAACCAATCATCACCTTAGAGAAAGAATTAGAGACCATGTTTATTGTACCAGGAGAGGGCAGGACTGTAGTGCCTTAGCCAAACATACTTTGGCTACTGGTGAAGAAAATTTCTTCCTGTTTCAAATCCTGCTAGTACAGAATACCAGGTTGGGAGATTTGGTAAATTCAACAAAGAAACTTGAAGTTCATAGGTTCATAGGTTCATAGGTTTATACTAGGCTATCTGCCCTAAGGCATTTATAAGCCTAGCCCAAATTTTTGTGGCTTACGCCACCCCTTATATGAAAAAATACTGTGCCCATTAGTTTGTTGTGCCTCTGTCCAGCAGTGACACAGAGATGATTCCCGGGGTAAACCTACGATCTCCCATCCACAGGTCTAGATTTCTCTTGAACAGAGTCAGCGAGGTGCTCTGCCTCACATGGACCGGGATTTTATTCCACAGCATAGGGAGTCTCTGAGTGATAAATCTATCCCTCCAGCACGTCCTATTTATATCCGTGCTAAGGTTGAAGTTGCTTGCTCTAGTGGTTTTGGTGGATTTGGATTTTTTGAGGTGGAGCATGTCCATTAATTCGGGTTGGACATGGCCTTGTATGTCAGGCACATGTCACCTCTGAGCAGACGGTATGCGACTGAATAGAGCTGGAGTTTCTTCAATCTGGCAGCATATGACAGATTTTGGAGTCCCTTTATCCTTTTGGTGAGGAACTTTTGGGGTCTCTCCAATTGCTGCAGATGTCTGGTGAGATACATCCTGAATGGGGCATTGTACTCGATCATTGGTCTGATAAGTGAAGAGTACAGGGGAACAATGACCTCACTAGATCTGGATGTGAATCCCTTCATGATCAGGTGGGCAATGTAGAAGGTCTTTCTAACCACTTTAGCGATGTGAGTGTCAAAAGAAAGGCCACTGTCAACCTGGGTCCCCAGGTCCCTGATAACCTCTTCTGTGCTTAGTGGATTGCCACCTATATGGTAGTTTGGGGTTACCTTGTTTTTCCCGAAGGGTATGACTATACATTTTTTGGCGTTTAACTTCAGGCCATGGCTCTGGCACCAGCTATCTGTTTCCGTGAGTCCCTTCTGAAGGATATCCGTGTCCGATGCACTTTCCACTATGGCGCCCAGTTTGCAGTCGTCTGCAAACTTTGTCAGCCAAAGTCCTCCCATGCTGGCCTGTACTTCTGAGAAGTAGATGCCAAACAATAGGGGGCCAAGGACCGAGCCCTGTGGGACACCACTTGTGACCGGCTTGGAGTCTGACACAGCGCCAGCAACTCTAACCCTGTGGGTTCTGTCCTTAAGCCAGTTTGCAACCCATCTTGTGACATATGGGTTTACATTTAAGCTGGTAAGTTTTTCTACAATACCCGAGTGGGGTATTGTGTCGAAAGCCTTTGCAAGGTCAAGGTAGGCTGCATGGACTGCCTTTCCCTCATCAATGGCCTTGGTGACTGTTTCGAAGAAGTCGACCAAGTTCAAAAGGCATGATCTTCCCTTGACAAAGCCAAACTGGGTCGAGTCCAATGTCTGCAAGTCCCCTATATCTTTGTTTATGAGCTCCATTATGATCCTCTCCATAGCTTTGCAGACTAGACTTGTTAAGCTTATGGGGCGGTAATTACCAGGGTCCGTAGAGGCGCCGCCTTTGTGGAGTTGGACCACAGTTGCCGTACACCACTCCTTGGGCACGTATCCTGTGGTAAGGCTGAGATTAAACAGCTGCCTTATGTGCGGGGTTAATTCCTCATTTAGCTCGTGTAGCACACAGCCGGGGACACCATCCGGTCCCATTGATGCTGTGTTTTTAGCTTTAGAGAGAGCAGCTTTCACCTGCACATTTGAGATGTCCAGGAGGCTACACTCGGCTGGGATAGTTATCTCTCCTTTAGGGGGAGAGGGGGGTGAAGTTTGCACTGAACCTGTCTGCCAGTATGTTGGCAATGTCTGTGGGTTCAGTGATTTTTGTATCATTTTGGACTAATTCTGAGCATATCTGGGAGTTTCCACCCAGGTTCCTAACATAGCTGAAAAAGGCCTTATGATTGTCCTTTGAATCCATGGCAATTTTTCTCTCAAAATTGGCCTTAGTTGATTTTATGAGTGCTCGTATTTTTTACTAATAATGATCAGGGGTGACTTCCCTTTTATGGATTTTGTTCTATCATGTAATAGCTTTCTCCTCTTATTGTAAAGTTTGTTAATGGCTGGGGTCCACCAGACTGGACGTTTGCCCTTTGTGGAAAGAGTCTTGGTTTTATTTGGGATTGCCTGATCCATGCAGTCCTGGAGGTGTTCATAGAAGGCATTTGTAAGGGCTTCCGCAGCTTGGGTTGTGGTTTCCTCTGGCTCAGGGGCCTTGAAGGATACTACACCAGTCTTGAGTAGTGTGAAGTTTGCTTTAGAGAAGTTCTTCACTATGGTCTTTTTGTTTGGGGTGGGGCGGGATGTGGATTTCCAGTGAGATTAGTTTATGATCAGATCTCACCAATGAGGGATATACTTCGGTGTGGAGCATTTTGTCCCCATGTTTGTGACAATGAGATCTAGTATATTTTCTCCTCTCGTGGGAACAGTGACTAGCTGTTCCATGGCATTTGAATTTATGAACTCCAGGAACCTTTGAGCTAGAAAGTTAGGGCTTGAGTAATGTTCCCAGTCTATATTCGGGTAGTTGAAGTCACCCAATATGATGGTGTTTGGAGATACATTTATACCCTCCAGTGTCTTCAGGAAGGCTGTGTGGGGTTCCTGAGTTTGAGAGGGTGGCCTGTAGCATGCTACAATTTGTAGAGCAGTTTTGCCTATGGTTAGTTGCACCTGGATGGTTTCCGAAGCTTCGTGCGTTGCCACCAACCTGGAGGTGTGGGTATCCTTTATGAATATGGATACACCCCTCCCTTTTGTGGTGTGGTCTGGGTTTTGGGGCTGGAACGCATGATATGAGGTAAAACCTAATAGTGCCGGGGTGCTCTCAGGAGCCTTGAACCAGGTTTCAGTTACAGCACAGACATCGATGTTCTCCATACTGAGAAGGGCCTCGAGTGCGTGCATTTTGAGATTTAGACTTCTGGCATTGAGCAGCATTACCCTCAGTTTCTTCCCATTTTTGTTTTCTAGGGTGGTAGGTTTAGAATTTGAGCCTTGCCTAAAAAGGCACTATGGGGGTGGCAAGAGCCTTAGACAATATCCGAATCCCAGGGTGACAGGTGCAAGCCGTCCCTTATGAAGCAGCGTGGCTTGTCAAGCATGTCATCCCAGGCAGACAGACACTGGATCCCCTTTGAATGACACCAGACATTAAGCCAATTGTTAAAGCTGATCATCTTGTCTCTATATTGTGGCATCATTCTTGGTGAAGGAAGGATACTGCTCAGGGTTAGGGTCATACCTGCCTGGGCTACATAATCAGAGAGCTCCTCTATGTCTCTTTTCATGTAGTCCAGGGAGGTACGTCTCAGGTCGTTCACACCAGCATGGACAATGACTGTGTCATATTTGTACTTGCCGTGGAGTGACCCGAGTGCTTGTGTTATGTGGTGGATTCTAGCGCCCGATAGGCAGCTTACTGTGACCCTCTCCTTGTTCAGCCTGGTGAGTGGGACATCAGTGTGTCTGACTATGGAGTCACCTATGACAAGTATGTTTGGTGTTGTATTTGGCCTTAAGGGCTGTGACTGCTTTGCACACTGCTTTTGTGGTTTATGTGTTGCTTGTGGGGTGTCTTGAGGTAGCAGGTGTTTGGGTGTCTGCTTTGGAGGCCTCTGCTGTTTAGGTAAATTTTTACTCAGAGCCTCCGAGTAAGTCTTTGTGTGTTTATGTGTTTGATTCAGTGGAGTGGTAGCATTATGTGAGGCTGGTTTTGTGGTGTGTGTAGTTGCCTTCTCCTCCTGTCTGGTCTTGCCAGTCCTGAGTTGAGAGAGCTCAGCCTCCAGTTTGGCTAAATAGCTGCATCTCTCGCAAGTATTTGTGTTATGTGGGAGGAGGAGAGGGTTGTCTGTGTACATGAGGCAGTTATAACATTGCCTCAAGATTCCCAGATTCACCAGCTGGACCGGAGAGGAGATTGACAACTGACCTTTGGACATGCTAGAATAATATTGGGAAATCCTTAATTGAAAACAAGGGCCAGTGGGGAGTGAGGGTGTAGTGCTTTTAATTTTTAGTGCTGACTTATATAATTGCTTTAGTGAGCAAGTGCCAGGTAACTTGAGTGCAATGTGTTACAAGTAACTAAATGCAAAACGACAAACAGTAACTTTCTTTCAAGTGAAACAAGGAAATAAGTACAGTAAGCAATGCAGATATCACGAGTGATCCACAGAAGCGCTGAGAAGTTGCGTATTAGGTGGAATTAGCTTCCAGGGAAATAACAAGCAAACAAACAACAAGCATATAAACAAAGCTAGATTCAGCAGGCCTGGATCTAGTCTATGCTAGAGCAAACAAGGTGAACCAATTTCAGTAAGATACAGTTCAAATATTCAGGCACTATAAACCTTTAACCAGAAATTCCCAGCTCAGAAGGGCAGAGTCCAGCCTCTTCTCCCACAAGAGTGCAGACCACGAACCTTCTTAATGTAAAATAACTGGCCTGAAGCCCAAGTGCCTAAACCAGAACTAATACACTTGGACACTGGGCTCTTAATCAGCAGTTCCCAACTTAGAAGGATGAAAGCTACCTGTCCTGCCACCACAGTGCTTGCCACAAACCTTCCTAATGTAAAACAACTGGTCTGAAGCCCAAGTGCTTAATCCAAAAGACTTGAATGATAGCTACACTTTAATCAAGTTACAACCAAGCAGTAATAAATACCATTGAATACTTTAGAGAATGTCTGGATTAGTGCTCAAGTTACACAAACAAAGCTAGATCCAGCAGGCCCGAATCCAGTCTATGCCACAGCAAACAAGGCGCACCAACTTCAGTAAGAAACAGTTCAGATATGCATGCACTATAAGCCTTTAACCAGAAATTCCCAGCTCAGAAGGGCAGAGTCCAGCCTCTCCTCCCACAAGAGTGCAGACCACGAACCCTCTTAATGTAAAATAACTGGCTTGAAAGCCCAAGTGCTTAAACCAGAATTAATACACTTTTAGAATAACAGACACTGAGCCCTCAATCAGCAGTTCTCAACCTAGAAGGATGTAAGCTACCTGTTCTGCCACAACAGTGCAGACCACAAACCCTCCCAGTGCAAAACAACTAACTGGTCCGAAGCCCAAGTGTTTAAACCAAAAGGCTTAGAATGAGTTACACCAAGCAGTAATAAATACAATTGAGTATTTTAAGATGATGCAAAAGTAAAAATAAGTAGGTAAAAACACAAGTACAGTAAAAGCAGATGAAATTTTTTTTTTTTTTTTTTTTTTTTTTTCTGAACAAGTGCTGAGATCAAAGAAACAGATCTGAGTGCTGAAACTAGAAAACTGGCTAGTTATAAGAAAAAAACAAGCTAGAAGGCTTCCCTCAAACACAGAAGGGCTTGGGGGCTCAGAAGCCTACAAATAGTCTGTACCACTTAACAAGAAAGGCAGGAAATAAGCTTAATTTTTTTTTTTTTTTTTATTTCCCAGATGCTCTCTTTGTACACAGTAGGAGTGCCTGAAATCAGAATATGATCTCACTGCACTCAGTTGAGTGAGCAAATGAGATGGGCCCAGAGGCAGGCTGAGGGGCGGGCAGTTTCAATGCCACTAAGATTAACACCAAAACAAAAACAGGGCAGGTGGGTGGGAATAACTGAAGAGCAGAATAACTTCAGTTAAAAATTCCTTCAACACTCCTTCATACACAGTTTAAATCAATTAAATACTGTATTTTTTTAAAAAAAAAGTGCAGATAAAAGGTACTTAAATTCTCTTATACGTCCAGTTGAATATAACCAAGTTCTTAGCTGGCCAAGCTGAAGTTTTAAAGCAGGAATTATTTCACATGCACCAGTTTAAATATGCAAGGACAGGAAATCAAAGAATGTGGCTACCCCCACACCTGTAATTACTAGCAAATAACAAAATTCAGCCAACACTAGCTTCAGTTCAAGTTACTGAAGAGCAGAATAACTTCAGTTAAAAATTCCTTCAACACTCCTTCATACACAGTTTAAATCAATTAAATACTGTATTTAAAAAAAAAAAAAGTGCAGATAAAAGGTACTTAAATTCTCTTATACGTCCAGTGTGAAGTGGATTCTGAGATTAGGGGCACACAGGGGACGAGGTCTTAATGATAATGTACCCCTGAAGCTAGCCCTCAAATCTAAGAAATTAAAATAGCCCCATGCACATTGGTCATGACAATGGTATTTATATATGAGGATGTATTTATATATACTCTACTGGCTTGCTATCAGGACCATGCGATACTGTATTGATGCAGTGTTGCTTTAAAAAGCATTTTAGTTTTGGGTGCAATTAAGTTTAATTAATTGTTATACTAACATGATCAGTCATTTTGAATTTTAAACAGTATTTATGTGTGGCTAGGGTTTGTAGAAAATGTCTGATGAAGCAGTGGTTGTCACTGCGAAAGCGCTCACTTTACCTTTCTACAATAAATGAGTAGATTTGTTTTATTTAGTCTGCTGTGTTGCTTCTTAATCCAGTTACCTTCCATCAAGGGCAAGTTTGTTTGACTTTTGAAGTTATGGAGATTGGTGAAAGCAAAAATAATCTCACTGAAATATAACATTAGTAAAAATCTGGAAGGGCTGCAGCCGACCAGTTAATGCTCTCACCGGCTCTTTCTGTGTAAAAAGGGGTGCATTCCTTTCCATGGCAATGACTATGCCAGTGGATCTGACTCCAAATGTCTTGTGGGATCTTTATCCTTCCAGCCTGAATTATCAACAAGAACTTATTGATCTGGCTGCGGAGCATAAAAAGAAAGGACACAGGCCTGGTGTTGCTGTCTTTGATCCTTCTCTAAGTGGAGCATATTATAGGTTGTAGAGTAGTAAGTATCTATCCCTGCTTAAAGGAAGAGGGTGAAAACATCTGGTAGTTAACAGCCTTGTTTATGAGTAATGCTATATCATGTACAAAGATGTGAGGCAGGTCGCTGGTATCTAGTACGAAGGATGGATTATTCTTGGCAAGTGGCTTTATTTGTACTACCAGGTATATTGAAATTGCCTCTGTGATGCTACCATCTCTGGTGATAACTGGGCGGTATGGTGAGTCCGCCAGGATTTTATGTGGCTTTAGGATTCCAAAGAAAATGGATAACCTGGGGTGCTTCTCAGTGAAGAAATCCATGAGTCTGTTGCTAATCAAGCCTTCTTCGCATAGGTAAAGGATTTCTTTGTTTAAATTGCCATAGGCTGTTCTGACATCTTCAGTGTTGCATTTATTGTAGTATATGTCATTGTCAAGCATTTCTAGGATCTTAGAGTTATATGTGTCTTTACTGGTGACAAGGATTCCCCCTCCCTTATCCACTTTGATAACGCATCTTGTCCGGTCTTTGCTTAGGTTGATGAGCACTTTTCTCTCATGTACCGTGAGGTTGTAGAGTTTCCTTTTTTGCTTGTTTAGTCTCCCTAGTGCTTTCCTGATATCAGCTTTGCATTTGGCCTCAAAGGCTAAAATACTGGTATGGGGTAGTGGGCAGAAATTACTGGGTTTTGCCCATTTTTCTTTGTGATAGCTGTGAAGCTGTCAGTCTTGTCCTGAAAAAATATTTTTAAAATCATGCATCTGCTGAATGTTTTCAAATCAATGATGGACTGAACGTAGTCACCTCTCCTTTGTGGGACAAACGTTAGGCCTTTTTCAAGCAGTCTGGTTTGGAGAGAGGTTTCTCTGAATGGTTCCAGACTTTGTGGGTACATTGTTGTTTGTTATCCTTTTGTTTGGAAGATTTGCTGGGCGGACTCAGAGGTGCTTCAGGTCCCTCTTCCCTTGCCAAGTCCTGCCCCTGGTTTCTGTGGAACAGATTGGTATGAGGCTTGATATTCCTGTGGAAGTCCTCTTTCACATGGATGTTGGTCGGGTTGGGCTTCATCAGGGGGAACCATCATAGGTTCATAGGTTCATAGGTTCGTACTAGGCTATCTGCCCTAGGGCATTTATAAGCCTAGCCAGAGTGTGTGTGGCTTTCACCACCCCTTAGGATGAGAATACTATACCCATTTATGGTTTTGTTTACTGTGCTTCTGTCTAGTAGTGACACAGAGATGACCCCTGGGGTAAACCTACGATCTCCCATCTACTCATCAAGATTTCTCTTGAATAGAGTTAGTGAGGGGCTCTGCCTAACATGGATTGGGATTCTGTTCCAGAGTGTAGGGAGCCTCTGGGTTATGAATCTGTCCCTCCAGCACATCCTATTTATTTCTGTGTTGAGGTTTAAGTCTCTTGCTCTCGTGGCTCTGATGGATTTGGATTTTCTGAGGTGGAGCATGTCCATTAATTCCAGATTGGACATGGCCTTGTACGTCAGGCACAGATCACCTCTGAGTAGGCGGTATGTGACTGAATAGAGCTGGAGTTTTTTCAGTCGGGCAGCATATGACATATGTTTAAGACCCTTTATCCTCTTGGTGAGGAACTTTTGGGCTCTTTCCAACTGCTGCAGGTGTCGGGTAAGATACATCCCAAATGGGGCATTGTACTCAATCATTGGCCTGATAAGAGAAGAGTATAGGGGCACAATGACCTCTTTTGATCTAGATGTGAAACCCTTCATGATAAGGTGGGCAATATAGAAGGTCTTCCTAACCACTTTGGCAATGTGAGTGTCAAATGAGAGGTTACTGTCAACCTGGGTCCCTGGGTCCCTGATTACCTCTTCCGTACTTAATGGATTACCAGCTATGTGGTAATTTGTGGGTACCTTGTTTTTCCCAAAGGGTATGACTATACATTTTATGGCGTTCAGCTTAAAGCCATGGCTCTGGCACCAATTATTCATTTCTATGAGGCCTCTCTGAAGGATGTTTGTGTCCGCTGGAGTATCAATTATGGCACCCAGTTTGCAGTCATCTGCAAACTTTGTCAGCCACAATCCTCCTATGTTTGCCTGTACCTCGGAAAAATAAATGCCGAACAAGAGGGGTCCCAGGACTGAGCCCTGTGGGACACCGCTTGTGACCGGCTTAGAATCTGACATAGCTCCAGCAACTCTGACCCTGTGGGTTCTGTCCTTGAGCCAGTTTGCAACCCATCTTGTGACATATGGGTTTACATTTAGGCTGGTGAGCTTGTCTATGATGCCCGAGTGGGGTATTGTGTCAAAGGCTTTTGCAAGGTCAAGGTAGGCTGTGTGAACTGCCTTACCCTCATCAATGGCCTTAGTCACTGTTTCAAAAAAGTCGACCAAGTTCAAAAGGCAGGATCTGCCCTTGACAAAGCCAAATTGGGTAGGATCCAATGTCTGTAGGTCCCCAATGTCTTTGTTTATGAGTTCCATAATGATCCTCTCCATAGCTTTGCAGACCAGGCTCGTCAAGCTTATGGGGCGGTAATTTCCAGGGTCCATAGAAGCACCGCCTTTGCGAAGTGGGACCACTGTTGCCGTACGCCACTCTTTGGGTACTTATCCTGTAGTAAGGCTAAGATTAAACAGCAGCCTTATGTGTGGGTTTAGTTCCTCTTGGAGTTCATGTAGCACACAGCCCGGGACACCGTCCAGTCCCATTGATGCTGTGTTTTTAGCTTTAGAGAGGGCGGCTCTCACCTTGGCATCTGAGATGTTTGGGAGGCTACACTCTGCTGGGATAGTTATTTCTCCTTTTTGGGGGGAGGGGGAGGAGAAATTTGTACTGAACCTGTCTGCCAGAATGTTGGCAATGTCAGTGGGTTCAGTGTATTTTGTGTCATTTTGGACTAACTCTGAGCATATCTGGGAGTTTCCACCCAGGTTTCTAACATAGCTAAAGAAGGCATTGTGATTGTCTTTTGTATCTTTTGTGATTTTTCTCTCAAAGTTGGCCTTGGATGATTTTATGAGTGATCGTAGTTTTTTGCTAGTACTGATTAGAGATGCCTTCCCTTTTAGGGATTTTGCTCTGTCATGTAGTAGCTTCCTCCTCCTGTTGTAAAGTTTGTTTATGGCTGGGGTCCACCAGACCGGGCGCCTGCCTTTGGGGGAATGGGTCTTGGTTTTATTTGGGATTGCATGATCCATGCATTCTTGAAGGTGCCCGTAGAAGGCATTTGTAAAGGATTCAGCAGTGTGGGTTGTGGTTTCCACTGGCCCAGGGGCCTTGAAGGATACCACTTCAGTCTTAAGAAGTGTGAAGTTGGCTTTTGAGAAGTTCTTCACTGTGGTCTTTGTGCAGGGGTGGGGCAATGTGGATTTCCAGTGAGATTAATTTATGGTCTGATCTTACCAATGAGGGATATACTTCCGGTGTGGAGCATTTTGTCCCCATGTTTGTGATGATCAGGTCTAGTATATTGTCTCCTCTTGTGAGAATGGTGACTAGTTGTTCCATCGCATTTGAGTTTATGAATTCTAGGAACCTTTGGGCTAGGGTGTTGGGCCTTGAGTAATGTTCCCAGTCTATGTTTGGGTAGTTGAAGTCTCCCAATATGATGGTATTTGGAGAGACATTCATACTCTCCAGTGTCTTCAGGAAGGCTGTGTGGGGTTCCTGAGTTTGAGAGGGTGGTCTGTAGCATGCTACAAACTGTAAGGCAGTTTTGCCTATGGTTAGTTGCACCTGGATGGTCTCCGATGCTTCGTGCATTGCCACTAACCTGGAGGTGTGGGTATCTTTGATGAATATGGATACTCCCCCTCCTTTTGTGGTTCGGTCCAAGTTTTGGGGCCGGAAAGCATGATATGAGGTAAAACCTGATAGTGCTGGGGTGCTCTCAGGAGCCTTGAACCAGGTTTCAGTCACTGCACAGACATCGATGTTCTCCATACTGAGGAGGGCTTGAGGCGTGCATCTTGAGGTTTAGACTTTTCGCATTGGGCAGCATTACCCTTAGTTTTTTCCACTTGTGTTTTCTAGGGAGGTAGGTTTGTCATTTGAGCCTTGCCTAAAAGGCACTATGGGGGGTGGCAAGAGCCTTGGCCAATATCCGGAAGCCCAGGGGTGACAGGTGCAAGCCATCCCTTGTGAAGCAGCGTGGCTTGTCGAGCATGTCATCCCAAGCAGACAGAGATTGGATCCCCTTAGAATGACACCAGTAATTAAGCCAATTGTTAAAACTGATCATTTTGTCTTTGTACTGTGGCATCATTCTTGGTGAGGGTAAGATGCTGCTCAGGGTCAGGGTCATACCGGCCTGGGCTACATAATCAGAGAGCTCCTCTATGTCTCTTTTCATGTAGTCCAGGGAGGTACGTCTCAGGTCGTTCACACCAGCATGTACAATGACTGAGTCATATTTGTACTTGCTGTGGAGTGACCTGAGTGCTTGTGTTATGTGGCGGATTCTAGCTCCCGACAGGCAGCTTACTGTGACCTTTTCCTTGTTCAGTCTGGTGAGCGGGACATCAGTGTGTCTGACTATGGAGTCACCTATTACAAGTGTGCATTGTGATCTTCTTTGGATCCAGTGGTGGAGTCATTGTGCCCTGCCAAAAAACCTGATCATTGCTCCCCACAGTTTTTTGTGGTTGATTGTGGATCATGCTAAATATTGTGTCTGGGCTTGGGGATATATTAGTCGAGGAGTCCAAGCTTGCATTGGAAATGTTATATATTCTCGATGTTGATGTTCTAACAGCACAGCCCAGACCATCCCTTTTCAGTTTTTCCAAGTTTCTTTGGGCTCAGTTCCAAGTCGAGTTGTATTCTCTCCATGAAGGTGTTAATCCATAAATCATAACTGATATGATCCTGTATTTTATTGTCCACTTCATTGATCTGTGTTGTAATCCCATCCTGTTCCATGCAGTTGAGGTTCCTCAGTATCTCCTCTAGTTGTAGACCAGATTCAAATAAGACATTTTACCATTTTTTCATGATTGTGTCGTTTTTGAATTTGCAGAGTAGTCTTTCATGAATCCTCAGCCCTTTGGGGACTATGTGGTTTTTTGGACAAGCAGTGAAATAGGCTTCCTCCCATTGTAGCCATTTGAGGGTCTTGATCGAGGCTGGTATTCAAGTTTGAGTGCCAAGTTTTGAACTAGTTAAGTGTTAATTTGAGTCATGATTTCTCCAAGCCATTTATATTGACTTATACAGTGGATGCCTTTAAGATTGTTCAGGCTATTAAAGAAAATTGGTTTGTAATTTCCACCAATACTCATAGGTTCATAGGTTGGTACTAGGCTATTGTCCCTAGGGCCTATACAAGCCTAGCCATAACAATTCCCTCGTTATTTCTTCCTACACTATTTACTTCCCTGGACCCCTGTCTAGCAGGGCGACTGACGTGATCCCTGGGGTGAATTTCCTTTCTCCCATCCAATCGTCAAGGTTCCTTTTGAAGAGGGCCAAAGAGGCACTCTGCTTGACACGTGTGGGCAGTCTATTCCTGAGTCTGGGGAGTTTCTGGGTCAGGAGCCTATCCCTCCAGCATGTTTTGTTTATTGTGATGACAAGGTTTAGATCCCTGGAATGTGTGGCTCTGAGGGATTGAGATTTCATTAAGTGTAGCATGTCCAACAGCTCTGGGTTTGACATGGCCTTGTATGTTAAGCAGAGATTACCTCTGAGTGGACGATATGCGTCAAAGTATAGCTGGAGTTTTTAAGGCGGTCAGCGTAGGGCATCTGCTTTAGGCCTGTGATTCTTAGTGATGTATTTCTGTGGCCTTTCCAGTTGTTGCAGATGTCTTGAGAGGTATATACCAAATGAGGCATTGTATTCTATAATGGGTCTAATAAGGGATGAGTACAGTGTGACAATGACCTCCTTTTTTCTGGATAAAAAGCCCTTAGTGATGAGGGATGCCACATAGAAGGATTTCCTGACTGTTGTGGTGATGTGGTTATCGAAGGTGAAACCACTGTCCATCTGTATCCCTAAGTCTCTTATCACACTTTCCATGTTTAGTGTACTGCCACCTATGTGGTAATTTATGGGTACATGTTTTTTCCCAAAGGGGATAACTATACATTTCTTGGCATTGAGCTTGAGCCCATGGCTCTGGCACCAAGCATCTGTTTCTGTAAGGCCCTTTTGTAGAGTATCCACATCATTTGGGGATACAATAATGGCTCCCAGTTTGCAGTCATCTGCAAACTTTGTTAGCCAGAGTCCCTTAGTGTTGGCCTGTACTTCAGAGAAGTAGATGCCAAACAAGAGTGGTCCTAGGACAGAACCCTGCGGTACACCATTTGTCACTTGTCTGGAGCTGAATTTTGAGTCAGCTACTTTTACAACATGGGTTCTGTCAGTAAGCCAATTGGCAACCCATCGAGTGATGTAGGCATTAATGCCCAGCTTAGTAAGTCTATCTATGATTCCTGAGTTGGGGATGGTGTCAAAGGCCTTGGCAAGGTCCAGATAGGCTGTGTGGTCTGCCTTACTCTCATCCACAGCTCTGGAGACTGATTCAAAGAAGTCAATCAGGTTCAGGAGACAAGATCGGCCCTTCACAAACCCAAACTGGGTGGGGTCCAGTGTTTGAAGGTTGCCAATGTCTTTGTTTATAAGTTCCATGATAATACGTTCCATGGCCTTGCAGATCAGGCTCATCGGACTGATGGGGCGGTAGTTCCCGGGATCCAAGGTGGATCCCCCCCTTGTGGTGTGGGATAACTGTAGCTGTGCACCACTCAGTGGGCACAAAGCCTGATGTATAAAATGTTGGGTGATAGGCCCAAAGTAGTGCATAAGAAAAACACTTGTTTTAAAGACCTATTAGAAAGAGGAGTCAATGGTAATCTAACTAGTAAACCCAAGTTGGGCATGTTAAAATGTGGACATTGTAGTATATGTTAGCACATTCTAGTAGGAGAAGTAGTCACCCTTAATGGCCAACCTGTGAAAACAAGAGGTTGTTACAATTGTGACACTTGTTGGGCAATTTATTTAGCTTGTTGTCAACTGTGCCCAGCCCTCTATATACGTAAAACTATTAGATGGGCGAAAGAAAGAATTTATGAACATGAAAGGGATATAAAGAGAAATAAAGATATTAATGCACTATTTAGGCATGTGAGGGACAACCCTAACCATTTTTTCAAGTATAAGGTTATGGAACAATTAAAAAGGGAAGTGAGGGGTAAAATTATAGAAGAACATTTGTTAATAAAGAACTGATGTGGCAACTGACTTTAAATGCATGTGTTCCCCCGGATTAAATGAAGCCTGTTCTATTGTTCCTGCCCTCCAACTTAAGAGTTTGGAATGTTAATAAATTATTATTTTTTATTATATTAGGAAAGTTTAGGTACAATGTATACCTTATGCCTTGATCTTTAATAACTTTCATTTCATTTTAACTTTAACTTGAATGTTATATATTTTAAACAGTACAAATCATGTGATAGATCATGTGATTTTTAACTATATATAATGTGGTGTTTTTCTGGTAACAGCTGTTCTGAGGAAGTCTGGAGGATGGCCTAATGGTTAAGGTGTTTGCCTTATAAACACAAGGTACAGGGTTTGAATCTCACTGGGGATAACTGGCTGGGCTTAAAATGTCTCACAAGGGCAGTTAGTCTAGTGCTAATCTATGAACCTATGAAGTCCCTCTGGGATGAAAGCAGTTAACTGCTGAGCTTGTATTTAATAACAAAGCTCTTTTGATTTCACTGGTTTGCCTTTGGTTGATAGTTGTGTGATTTGTGGACTGACCAGTTGGTGTTCTATCAGTGTGGTTAGAAAGAAAGCCAACAACAATGACCAAGACGAGATTACCATGATGTTGACTTTTTCATCTGATTTTACACTCATCAAGAACATTATTATAGATAACTGGTCAATTATAAGCTCTAACAATAATATCAATGGACTGTTCCCAAAATCTCCTCAGTTTAGCATCCGGAGGAACAAAAACCTCATACATTATGGAGAATCAGCCAGCAAGGAGAACAATCCACTCCCACAGACCAGACAAGGAGCATACCCCTGTAAAAGGACCGACTGCAAATACTGTAAACTCCTCAGCAACAGTGACCATTTCTTCTACCCGAATACCCATTGCAAATACTGCAGCCACAAATCAGGCAACTGTAATACTGAATGCTTAGTGTACCAAGCTGAATGATCCAAGTATGAGGCTTTCTACATTGGCAAAACTATTAAAAAACCCAGATCCAGGATTGCACAGTACCTCCATGACCTTAAATACAGAAACCCCAACAATGATCTGGTAAGACACCAGCGGAATCATGACAGCCATAATAAATTCCACTTTAACATCATAGACACCATGGACACCAGAGAACTGTAGGGACCCACCAATGACAAATTGGAAAAACATGAGCTTGAGTGGCAGATCAGGCTGAATGCTATCAAAACCCCAGGGTTAAATCTGCACATTTCCATCAACTCTGTAAACGCTATCAAAACCCCAGGGGTAAATCTGCACATTTCCATCAACTCTGTAAATGCTATCAAAACCCCAGGGTTAAATCTGCACATTTCCATCAACTCTGTAAACTCTATCAAAACCCCAGGGTTAAATCTGCACATTTCCATCAACTCTGTAAATGCTATCAAAACCCCAGGGTTAAATCTGCACATTTCCATCAACTCTGTAAACGCTATCAAAACCCCAGGGTTAAATCTGCACATTTCCATCAACTCTGTAAACGCTATCAAAACCCCAGGGTTAAATCTGCACATTTCCATCAACTCTGTAAATGCTATCAAAACCCCAGGGTTAAATCTGCACATTTCCATCAACTCTGTATTAAATCTAAGGAAGTTGATCCACCATGCGTACTACTGAGGTTTCTATTTCGGACACAACAAGGAGGTTTTCTGACTCTTGATTTTTGCTTCTTAAAATGGCCTCCTTTTATTATTTTCATTTTTATAGCTGTATAGATCTTTATGTTAATTTTTTATTTATTTACTATTTTTTTATTAGTATTATTTTTCTCATTTCACATTTGCTGTTCCATTTTTTCCTTCCTCTAGGTGGAATCCTCAGTAGGAGATCTAACGTTTAAGTTAGTTCTGTATGATGTTAAATTCAGTATTGAGTTTTCTCATCGGATGAATGGGACCCACATTACTCCCCCTACAGAACTTCAGATAGGTCTGATGAAGCTGAAAGGCGAAAGTGCTATTATCTCTATATATATTGTTTTTCCTCTTTTATAAGTTCATAGGTAGGTACTAGGCTATTGGCCCTAGGGCCTATACAAGCCTAGCCAAAAAGGTACCCCGGCTTTCGCCACCCAAGAAAATTATTTTCCTGTGCCCCTGTCAAGCAGAACCACAAAAGTGATCCCCGGGGTGAATTTCCTATTACCCATCCAATCATCAAGATTTTTCTTGAAGAGTGCTAATGAGGAGCTCTGTTTGACATAGAATTTTGAAATAGCATTTTGAAAAAAGCCACAAGTAAACAAATGACTAAAAATGTTTTCTTTTTTGCACCACCACTTATTTAACAACCACTCCATTGAATAACTCGGAACCGGGTACCATACTTAGCACACGAGCATAGCTGGAGTCCGAAACCTCATGGCAAACTACCCCATATGTAATCACGGGAACTTGTACCCCATTTTAATTAACTAGAATCCCAGTAATTTGAAATATTTACTGGTACCTAATCATTGGAGTTGGAGTTAAATTTTTTAATTTCTTAATTTGTTGTTTTAAAAAAACTATCATGGTATTTCTCGCCACACCATTTTCTTAATTGCATATATCCACATGACCATTTGATTTAATGTGTTTCTATTTGTTTATCCGGCACTGTTTTCATGAGTATTATTGTCCTTGCATGTTTCTGGTGACTACTAAAGAGACATGCTTCTCCCCAGCGGGATGATTTTACATATACTTTTACTGATACATTGATAGGCTTGTCATAATTCAGAGTATTCACATAAGGGAGTGGCCAACTAAATTGAGCAACACCACATTCATATGTGTACTAAGACTGTGAACCTGGGAACATTATTAAGAGACCATCTCTCCCCAATGTGCCCCCTCCTGTTGATTTATGGCCATTTTGCCACCACTATCTGTATCATGACTTGGCCCCTCTCTTCCCCAGCTCCAGGACACCCGGCATTACAACACTGGGCACTCCCTATTTTGATAGCCCAATCCCAATCCTTTTCAGCCTTTTGATGGGACTTTAGCATGGCCTATCTCCATCCCTCTCCTAAGCTCTCCATTTTCTGTGGGTCCAATCATAAGTTTTTTTTTTATGCTGGTCCAATTCAGATGCTCTTCCACCCCTTTTGGGGGGCTGTTTGCCTTACCCAGCTCCTTCCTTCCCATAATCCTAGCATTTTCTGACAGTCCAATCAAACACAATTTCCCTCACCTCCAGTTTAGGCACACCCCTTCTCTTATTTCCCACCAGTCACATCCAGGGTCCCCACATCACACATTATGACACATTCCACATCCAATAGCATTACACTTACACACCTCCGCTCACACATCTAATCACAATTTTCTGTACAGACTGCCAACCCATAGGCCAGGGTTACACTCCCCCCACTGGTATAATGCTTCTGCAAACATTTTTACACCCAGCCAATCACTGTTTTCCCAACTGCAAAACTCTCCTATCATTCTTGGCAAAATCCAGCTCCTTTGTTTTGCCAGGCTTTGCCACTAGGGCTTAATCGAATTAGCTCACACTATGACCTAATACCCAAATTAGCCAGGCTACCCTTAACCAACTGGAAACCCACTAACAATTTCTGTTTGGTTCCAACATCTAGACATGAGTGAAGTATAAATGGAAATGTGATCTCAAAATGTTGCATTCTTTAATAAACCTAGCGCTCACCTACCAATGGATTTTTTTACTACAATAAAAGAGTTAAACTGAAGTTTTAAGAGTGTTTTTAGTTTTATTTATATTTATTTCAACTCATTTAATGTGATAAGGAATGTTTTGAAGACTCAGACTACAACAGTTTGGATTTTTACACTGTAACATTTCGTTAATTTCCAACTAGTTTATGTCTTGGCGCTCTTTCTTGTTACATTGATCTCATAGCTTATGGATCAATCGTAAGTGTTTTAATCACGTCCATGATTTCAAAATCAAGATTCTTATTCTCATGTTGTTCAGTGGTGTTTCTAGACAATCTGGATAAGGTATCAACAAGATAAAAAAGTTTGCCTTTCCTGCAGACAAGAGTGAAACTATACTTTAGCAATCTCAACATCATATGTTGCAATCTGGCTAAAGCTGCATGCATAGGCTTTCTCAAAATAGTGCCTAGAGGTTTGTGGTATGTTTCAATCTGAATAGGTCTACCATAAATATAATCATGGAACTTTGAACATGCAAACACAATTGCCAAAGGCTCTTTCTCAATCTGAGCATGGAGCATTTCAGTTTGGGTAAGAGTTCTCAATGCACAGGCAACAGGTTGACCCTCTTGGAGAATGACTGCACCTAGACCAAATCTTGAATCATCACATGAAAGAGTAACTGGCATGTGAACATCATAGTATCTGAGAGTTGGTGGACTGGCAATTCCTTGTTTCAGGACATCAAATGTTCTCTGGTGTTGCTCTAACCATGACTAGGATACATCTTATGTGTCATCTCTCTAAGCGGTGCTGAATGTTGGCTCAAGTCTGGAATGAAAATGCCTAGATAGTTAACCATGCCAAGAAAACATTGCAGGGCTTGAACATTGTCTGGAGCTAGCATATCGAGCATGGCTGTTTGTTTAGAAAGGTCTAGTCGTAAGCCTGAACTAGTAACTAAATGACCAACATAAGTGACATCTTGTAGCCTGAACTTGCATTTCTGTGGATTGAGCTTAAGACTCACTTGACATGCTATTTCCAGAACATTTCTGAGGTCTCTGTTATGCCCTGCTTCACCATTACCACCTACTAGTATGTCGTCTACTATAATAGCACAAGGATACCCAGAAAAACATTTGCTCCATTGCACGTTGAAAGACTTCACTTGCAGAATTTATCCCAAATGGCATTCTCAGAAATCTGTACCTGCTAAACGTAGTACTGAAGGTAGTGAGCAATGATGATTTCTTGTCAAGCTGAATTTGCCAAAAGTAACTCTTTGCATCTAAGACAGAGAAAAACAAATCATTTGTCATCAGATCTGCGACTTCTTTGACTGTGCTCATTGGATGATGAGGTCTTTTTAGTTCTTTGTTCAAATCTCATGGATCCATAAATATTCTGATGTCATCTGAGCTTTTCTTATGAGCTACCACCATGGAAGATATCCATTTAGTAGGGTCGACTGGACAAATCACACCTTGTTGCACCATTTCATCTAACTCAGCTTTGACTCTGTCCTGTATGGCTATTGGAACTTTCCTAGCTGGCCTGATAACTGAACTGACATCTGGGTCTAACTTCACAGAGTACACAACTGGAAGCCTGCCTAGTTTGTCTTCCAAAAGATCAGCATAGGTAGAAAAAATATACTGGGTGAAATTAGAATAGTGGCCTTTTAAGCTAGCATGATGGACTTCCTTGTTAAATGAAAGCAGTCCCATTTTCAAACTGTCTCTGAGCACTAATAATGACTGGACATGCCTCTTGACCACATAAAATAACAAGTCATAACATCTCCAAGCAGAGTAACATGAAAGCACTACTGAGCCTTTAGTCTGAATTTCTTCACCACCATAAGAAACAAGTTTTGCACACTTTGCCAAAACAAGCCTTTCATCATGACACACTCTAGCATATGTGCCTGCTGACATAACATTGCACTTGGAACCTGTGTCATCTTTGAGCTCTATGGGTTTTCCATTTATCCGGACAGTACAAAATGCTTCATTCTTTACCCTTAAATCTACTGCATTGACTGTTTCATAAAGCACTGACACACCATCTACATAAAGAGTAGGGTTGCAGCTTTCTAATTGAGCAACTTGTATTTAAAATGTTCCCTTTTAATGAAAGAATGTGGGCCTTTTGATTTACAAAACCTTTTGAAATGATTCCACTTATTGCTGGCACTGCAGACCAAAAGCTAAACGTTTTCTATTTTATTGATTTCTACCACAATTATGACAGTTGGCAATGAAATTAGTTTGGATCCCATGCTTTCAGTTTGTGGACCCACTCTTACACTTCACTTAGACTATGCAAACTCTGGAATTTGCTGGAAAGCTCTGGGGTTTACCAGTGATTGCTGCAGGGGCTACAGTTGCTGCCATGTGCTTTGGCCTGTTTCTTTTAGCCACATGCTGCATACTATCAACATGAGCTCTAGAAGTTTCTGGAAGCATGCATCTCTCATTTGTAACCATATTTGTGTGCTTTTCTGTGAGCTTGTATATCTGACAAATCTCAATGGCATTATTCAAAGTTAAACCACTGTCACAAAGCAAAATCTTTCTGACAGCATCATCTTAATACCATACACAAGTCTGTCTGTTATCAACTCATCGATTAAATCACCAAATCTGCGTGTTTTAGCTTTGTTTCTCAAGTCTGTTATAAATGCTGCAAAAGCTTCACCAGGCTTTTGATCCCTTGTGTAAAATAACTGCCTTTCCACTGTAATGTTTGTCTGGGGGTTACACATTTCTCTAAATTTATGTTTTTAGCATTCGGGGTCTTCCCTTGACTCAGCCAGTATAACAATATAATGGTTTTCCCCCCTCTCCTACAAAGATAGGAGATGCACATACAAATGAAAGCTCCCTTTCAATGGCTGCTGACCCAGCTAAATTAAGCCTAATAAATGCCTTTGTATGGTCATCTTTATCAGAAAATGCAGCCTGTATGAAACTGCCTTACTCTTGCTCAAATACTCTCCAGTTCTCTGCAATATTATAGGTTCATAGGTTCATAGGTAGGTACTAGGCTATCGGCCCTAGGGCCTATACAAGTCTAGCCATAATGATTCCCTAGCTATTACTTCCCACAAATATTTACTTTCCTGGACCGCTGTCTAGCGGGGCTACTGATGTGGTGCCCGGGGTGAATTTCCTACCTCCAATCCAATCATTAGGTTCCTCTTGAAGAGGGCCATTGAGGTGCTCTGCCTGACATGTATGGGCAGCCTATTCCAGAGTATGGGGAGTCCCTGGGTCAGGATCCTATCCCTCCAGCATGTTCTATTCATCATGATGACAAGGTTAAGATCCCTGGAACATGTGGCTCGGAGGGATTGGGATTTCTTTAAGTGTAGCATGTCCAACAACTCTGGGTTTCACATGGCCTTATATGTTAGGCAGAGATCGCCTCTGAGTAGGCGATATGTGACAGAGTATAGCTGGAGTTTCTTTAGATGGTCAGCATTAGCCATCTGCTTTAAGCCTGTGATTCTTTTTGTGAGGTATTTCTGTGGCCTTTCTAGTTGTTGCAGATGTCTTGTGAGGTACATACCAAATGGAGTATTGTATTCTATAATGGGTCTAAAAAGGGATGAGTACAGAGGGACAATGACCTCCTTTTTTCTGGATGAAAAGTCTTTCGTGATGAGGTGTGCCACGTAAAAGGATTTTCTAATTGTTGTGGCTATGTGGTTATCAAAGGTAAGACCACTGTCCACCTGTTTCGCTAGGTCTTTTATCACACTTTCAGTGTTTAGTGTACTGCCACCTATGTGGTAGCTCACAGGTATGTGGTTTTTCCCAAAGGGGACAACTGCACATTTTTTGGCATTTAACTTGAGCCCATGGCTCTGGCACCAAGCATCTGTTTCGGTAAGGCCCTTTTGTAGTATATCCACATCATTTGGGGATTCAGTAATGGCTCCCAGCTTGCAGACATCTGCAAACTTTGTAAGCCAGAGTCCCTTAGTGTTGGCCTATACTTCAGAGAAGTAGATGCCAAACAAGAGTGGTCCCAGGACAGAACCCTGCGGTACACCACTTGTCACTTGTCTGGAGCTGGATGTGGAGTCAGCTACTTTTACAGTGTGGGTTCTGTCAGTAAGCCAGTTTGCAACCCATCGAGTGACATAGGGGTTAATGCCCAGCTTAGTAAGTTTATCTATGATTCCAGAGTGGGGGATAGTGTTGAAGGCCTTGGCAAGGTCCAAGTAGGCTGTGTGAACCACCTTACCCTCATCAACGACTCTAGAGACTGATTCGAAGAAGTCGAGCAGGTTCAGGAGGCAAGATCAGCCCTTCACGAACCTAAACTGGGTGGGGTCCAGTGTTTGAAGGTTGCCAAAGTCTTTGTTTATAAGTTCCATGATAAAGAATTCCATGGCCTTGCAGATCAGGCTCATCAGACTGATGGGACGGTAGTTCCCGGGATCAAAGTTGGATCCCCCCTTGTGGAGTGGTATGACTGCAACTGTGCGCCACTCTGTGGGCACGAAGCCTGAGGTGAGACTATGATTAAGCATGACAGATAGGTGAGGTGCCAGTTCATTTTGTAGTTCATGCAGTACACAGCCCGGGATGTCATCTGGTCTCATGGATGCTGTATTCTTGGCTTTGGAGAGTGCAGTTTTTACATGAGTGGCCGTGATTACCGGAATTTTACATTCTTTCATTGTTGAGATGGGCCCTTTAGGGGGTGAAAAGGGGTGAAGTTGGCACTGAATCTATCTGCCAGGATATTGGCAATATCATTGGGATCAGTATATTTAATGCCATTCTGTTGTAGCTCAGAGCAGATCTGAGCATTGCCATTTAGATTCTTGACATAGCTATAGAATGCCTTGTGGTTGTCTTTGGAATCTTTGGAAATTTTATTTTTGTAGCAAGCTTTGTAGGCTTTTATGAGGGATCTCAGGTTTCTACTGAGGCTGGTAAGGGAGTTTTTTGAATCCTGGGTTCTTCTTTTCTGCAACAGTTTCTTCCTTCTGTTGTACAGCTTGTTTATGGCAGGGGACCACCAGATTGGCTTCCTTTTTTTAGAGGACAGCGTCTTGGTGCTATTTGGGATGGCTTGATCCAGCACCTTAGTGTAGGATTCAGCAGTTGAACTTCCAGTTCCCATCTGCATGGGTGTCATGAAGGTTGTTACTTCTGACTTGAGAAGCATGAAGTTGGCTTTGGAGAAGTTTTTACAGAGGTTTCCTTAAAGGAGGGTTGGGGGTGGGATGTGAGTGTTATGGTTGATTAGTTTATGGTCTGATCTGACCAACGAGGGAGTGACCACTGGTGTGGAGCATCAATCTCCCATGTTGGTAATGACCAGGTCTAGAATATTGGTACCCCTGTTGGGACTATGAATTAGTTGCTCTAGGGCATTGGAATTTATGAATTCCAAGAATCATTGAGCAAAGGTGTTGGTAAATGAGTAGTTTTCCCTTGTCAAACACAAGTGCAGTGGTTTTCGAATTCTGTCTGCCATGCCCAGAAAGTATGCACAAACACACTGAAAAATATTGCCCTTGTAAGTATGTACAAACAAACTGTTCTGTGAGCTTATAATGACATTCAAATGCACAATAAACTCTTCATAATACTGTACTTTTGCAAAATATGCTCTGAAATGGCTGTATCTTGAAAAATAACTTTACTGTAATACTGCACACACATGTGAACAGTTTATACACTTCTGATATCTTGGATATCTTTAATTAATATGAAAAATACATGCTGAAAAAATACATTTGTTTCCTTTATTTTATTCATTGTATGCAATTCAGACTTTATTTCAAACATTTTCAGTAGTAATTTGAATATTTTTATTAATATCAGACATATTGGTTTATTTGAATATCACTTAGAGCTTTCTGTATGCCTCATCTTATATTTTGTGAATAAAAAATTATTTGAGCAAGTCTTAACATCTGAAATTCATTTCTGACCTTTTGCAAATTATGCATGCAGTAGGGGAGATGCATGCTTATACATTCCTCTAATACCAATCTGGTGCCTCTCGGACTCAAATTGAAGAAACTGGAGCTCTTTCTGGCAAGTCATTTTGGCCATGCTTCCTTTCAGATATGCCTCTTCTGACACCATGTCCTTTTAGACATCCCACTTCTGACACCATGTCTCTCGTCCCTCTCTAACATAGATGACAAGCAGATGGGGCAGTTTGTTTAGATGCTTTATTACATAGAAGCACATCAGGGTGGATAGCAGCATCATAAAATATAAACAAACTGATTAACAGACAGACCTTACATACATACATGCTTACATCTCAACAGTTTATTACAAAATGCCAGTCAGGCTCACACATGCTCAGTATTTATACACTTGTGCAAGTCCTTGGATAGCTTCTTAAAGGTACATATACACACATTGATCTACACCTATTTTAAGAAAGATCAAAAGAATACTGCTTCAGTCTTAGTAGGGTTAAGTGGTCATGTCTAACTTAAAGCCACCATTTTTGGAGAGAATGCAAACCCAGAAGGTAGCTTATGCTGTGTCTTTATCTGAGATGGAGTTGGACACACTTATTTATTGTTCTACCTCTTGTAGACTAACAGTATTTAAAGACATAAGTGACACCGAGCACAGACAGAGGACATTCTGTCACTGAATCCTATAGATGCAGAAATAATATGACTGCAATCTATATGCTTGATTCTTCAAGCAATATAATTCATGACCCAGGCACAAACTGGTGACTTTTATTTACATTGGGTATGTGAAATGCTGAACCAAGATCTATGATGTTTTTGCAGTTCCCTACTCCCTAAAACATTCTACATAATAAGTAACTTAACTGGGCTGTTTCCTTAAACACATAATGGATTTCTTCAAAAGGACTCAAAACAGATAATACTTTTGTACAAACATTCAATCAACAAAAATTAAATGTGTTTTTGCATGGGTGGCAAGCACCCTCTGCATCCTCTACATGGAAGGCTTTGTACCCCTGAACCCCATATTGAAGATTTACTTCTTCACTCTAAGGTCACTATAACTCAAGGGATCAATAACAAAAACATATTAAAGAATTACTTGCTGTTTCTCCCGGATATTGTAATCTCAGAAAAAGAATAATACAGATACGTCGAGCTTAAACTAATTGCAACAGTTTGTAATCAGCAACATAACACAAGAAAAGCATAGTGAAACAATTAGATTAGAAAAGAAGACTCCTACATCTGAGTACATGAACAAAACTGCATAACAGTGTCTAATTCCATGAAGATGGCCACAAAGAGGGTCAGAGTGGTTATCGCACAGGTCATACTTCTTACTATTTAAGCTGTTATATCTATATTTAATTTGTGGCCTGCCTGCAATCCATGCCAATCAGGCTGGAGACCAGCAGCCAAAGAATAAGGACTGAGGAATGCTGGATGTGGAAGGGTACTACTAACCCAAGCTTTGATTGACTCCGTCTTCTCTTGTCCACTGACAAGTTATTTGGCCAAGAGCACAGATTAGTACTGGATCAAAATAATACTGGGTTAGCTGCTGTTGGAGAGGAAACATGCCTGTTTACTTTGTGGGAGATCAATTCTGCAGTTACTATGTGGCTCATAGCATTTATTCCACTCAGAAGGGTCTTAATGATGACGTACCTTTTCCATATCACATCTATCTTCTTAATTGTCTTCTAATATGACAAGATAGTCAACCACCATTTTGAAGTTGGACTAAGTAAATAAGCGTTAAGGTGTTTACCTCACAGACACAAGGTACAGAGTTTGATTCTAACTTTTGAGGGAAATTGGCTAGGTTTAAACTGGTCCACAGCAAAGGCAGCTAGCCTAATACTTACCTATGAACCTATCAGAATATTTGTTGAACTGGTCGTAACATTATCTAAGAGAAGCAGATTAAATGTATGAACAGTCCAGGGCTTAGTCTAAGAGAGTTACAGGCTGGACACAGGAGCTTTTTTAGATGAGAGGCTACTAAGCCTGTTCCTCAGACTTACAAATATAAAAACTTGGTCTCTCAGAGCATCAGACAGTATGCTGACTCTGTTGTAAGAGGAGATCTGGTTGTCACTGAGTCGACGACCGTTCCATATAGGTATGATTGTTATATCAGCTTAACTAGATATTAGGTGATGATAATATTCATATTGGTTAGATAGTGATAACGCCCCTATCTGGAATGGAGTTGTTAACATTTTACTGGTTTCTAGTTCCAATTAAAATCTCCTACAAGCAAGAGTTCTGCAGTAATATGATATAGCAACCATGCTAAATGACCTTGCCGAGGGTCGCTGACAAGTTCTATCACTAGTTAACTGCTTTCCCCAACAGCTCTGTTATGTAAGGGCAAATCTGCTTAACTCTGATTAATTATGATGAACTCTGAGGTCACAGCATTTTGGGAACAGTGTCTTTAAAGTATTAACATCTGTCACAAGTGCAATGTATTTCATGCATCACACAGACTTCCCACATTATACTTCTTACAGAATAAAACATACTTTCATACAATATAATACAATATAATGCATGTAATACTGCATGATATGCTATGACATGCAATATAATACCGTATAATGCAATGTAATACATTGTCTGTATCTGTAATACAGTATGATATGCTATGGTATGTAATATAACATAATACAATATTTATTTATTTTATTATTTACTATTTGTTTATTGGGTAAGCAGGCTGGTCTATTAACCCCTTTTCAGCCATGACCTGAGCTCAAAGATCAGAAAATACATCACAGTCTTTCAATCAACAATATTATCTACAGAACTATATGCAAAATGAATACATAGCAAAATTCAGAATATAACGGGGGGATTGACTGCAGATAGGGAAGGATTAAAACATTCGGAGTGAGAAATGTGTGTGTGTGTGTGTGTGTGTGTGTGTGTGTGTGTCTGGTGTGCATATGTATACAAACCACAAGATATGATGTGCATAAAATGCATTCTAATCATACATATAACATAAACTCCTATACACAAGTGAAATATTTGCATATTATTTATTTATTTATTTCCAGTTTGATTACCGGGGAAGTCCACTGGGCCCAGAGTGCCCGTTTTCAGTGGAGGCCCAGGGAGAAAAGCTCCAGGAAACAGATTACAGTAAAGATAGTCCAATACAAATAAAAGTGCAAGTACAAATACAGATCAGATAATACAAAGCGTGAGCGATATTGCCCGTAGTGGAAAAATATCGTGCAGATACATTTTAACAAATTCACACAGTTAAAGTCAAAAGTCAAAAGCTATTTACAATATTTACAGAGTGTGAGAGATCGTATGGGAATTAGCTGTAGAAGGTGATAGCCAGCTATAAGGTGCTTAGGAACTCAGGAGGATACTCTCCCAGGGGCTTTTGTTAAAGAGTTCTAGGTAGGGAGAATGCAGTTACAATTCCATTTGGAGGAGAGGTAGGTGTAAAGCTGAGTTTTGAAGTTGTTTGTGTTTGACATTGTCCTTAGTGTGGAAGGGAGAGAGTTCCATTTCTTACCTAAAGAGAAGGAGAGGAGAAGCTGTCCAGCAGGACGTTTAGGTTTGTAGACAGTAATTAAATCTAAATAAAAAGCTGCACTCTCTCCAAGCTCTTCTCACCTTGGAGAATGAGAATGTCTGTGCTGTCACTGAGGCAGAAAGTACCCTGGCAGTGCCTTCTACACATTTAGATCAGCAACTGCACAGACAGGGACTAAAGGTGGAGGCGTCTCAATCTACATCAATAACAAGCACACCTCTAGGATGCTTAAACAGGATGACACACTGGAGTTCTTCCATGTCCAGATTACCATATAAAAAGTCCCATACTATATCCTAGTAAGCTATAGATCACCATCTATGCCTCATTAAACTCATGGCTCATATTTAGACCTATGAGGCTCACTTGCCATTCATCCAAAAGACGTACTAGTGGGGTATTTTAATTATCCCTCTATAAACTGGGCATCCTATATGACCCCAAATTTTCAGGTGCAAAGATTCCCAGACTATGTAAACACAAACACCCTGGACTAGTTAGTGCATATGCCTTCTAGAGGCACACATATATTAGACCTGGTATTCACAAATATGGGAGAATGTTCCACCCCCACCACCTCCAGTGCTGTGTCTTCTCTGGTAAGGTCAAACCACAAATCAGTCTCCTTCAAAATAAGAATCATAATATAAACACATTAAACAATATAACAGTTAGGAACTACTCCGAGGCAAACTACCTTTTAAATTTCAAGCCCTCCAAACCCATATAGCACAGCAGATTATGTAGAATTATTCACAGAAGCTCAGTACAGCCACATTAATAACTGCATAGAGGCTCATGTGCCTACCAGAAGTAACTCCAAAATGTATTCAAAAAAAATATCACTTTGGTGGAATCCAAAATTAAGCACATTCTGCAACAAGAGAAAAAAAACATTGCTAAAATTAGGATGTGTAACACTAAAAAAAGGTAAAAATGCCATCATCAAACTGAATAAACAACTAAGAGGACTGATTATGTCCAACAAAGCACATTTTGAGGTACAGCTAGCATCCCAGGCCACAGGTAACCATAAGGCCTTCTTTAGCTATGTACAAAACCTCAGTGTATAAAACTATTGGTAAATGGAGTCACATATGTTGAATCTGGAAATATAGCAAATCTTCGGGCTAACAAATTCATCTCCAACTTTACTCCACCCCTTACTCCTAGCCACCCCCTCAAGAAATACATCTAACATAAACCCTCCAACTATCAGAATAGAGCAGGTCTTAAATGCTTTCTCTAAGGCCATGAATGCAACTTTGGTGGGCCACAATAATATCCTAGAATGTCTCCTGAATAGTCTGAAATATTACCTATCAGGGCCACTGGTGTCACTTTCAACCATGGCATCAAACAGGCTTCATGCCATGCAAATGCAGCACTGTATGGTCTTCCCTCTGGACAAGGGCAAACCATCAGTGGATCCTGGGAACTACAGACCCATCAGTCTGTCTATACTCATATGCAAAGCCATGGAAAGAATTATCATTGAAATGATTAACAATGACATAAGAAACCATCAGGCATTGACCACAACCTAGTTTGGCTTCATCAAAGGTAGGTCATGCCTACTGTACCTGGTGGAGTTTTTTGAGAAGGTCACCAAAGCAATAGATGAGGAGAAAATGGTACATACTGCCTACCTTGACCTAGCTAAGATACTTGATACAATATCTCACTCAGGCAATGCAAAAAAAAAAATCACTGAATTAGGCATAATCCCCTATATATCTCACTGGATAGTCAACTGGCTCACACATAGGACCCAAGCAGTTAGGACTGGAGAGACCACATCCACAACGAGGCCAGTCACCAGTGAAGTCCCCAAGGCTCTGTGCTGGGTTCATATCTGTTTGGCATCTATATTTTAAAACCCAAGGCCAATGACAAATTCCTTTGGCTTACCAAGTTTTCAGAAGATTGCAAGCTAAGAAAAATCATTGAACCCCCCCCCCCCCACAAGAAACTAACATCTTACAGGAATGTCTAACAAAGACAAATGACTGGTGCCAATACTACTGTTTAAAACTTAAAGCCAATAAATTCATAATAGTATTTAGAAAGTCAGCCACCCAGGGAAACTACCTGATTGATAAAACAACCCCTAAAAGTAGACACAGTAGTCAGGAACTCATGTAGATAGTAACCTGGCTTTCAGCCAACACATGTCTAAGGCAGTAAGAAAAATCTTTCTATGTCACTCAACTTATAAGTAAGTGAATGACATCTTTGCCCATGGAAGTCATCGTCCCAATATATTCAGCACTTATCAGACCAACCATTGAGTATAACGTCCCCTATGGCATGTACCTGACCAGGAACATGAACGAAGTGGAATGTCCACAGAGGTTCCTCACAAAAAATAATACAGGGTGTAAACACAATATCCAATGCAGATTGTCTGAAAGCCCTATCTCTATACCCTGGTTTCTTATAGACTGCTGAGAGGCAATTTGTGTCTGGCATACAAGGCATCCTTAGATCCCACTCTGATGGACTTTTTACATGTCTGCAAAACAAACAGCGCCAAAACTACTACATCTAAGGTTTTAAACTTTGCATGTGACTTAAATAGGACATGCTGGGGGAACAGGTATGTATATCAGACAAGCCACATTCTCTGAAATAGGCTTCACATCCATGTGAAGCAGAGTCCTTCCCTAACCTTATTCAAGCACAATCTGGACCAGTGGACTGGAAATCAGAAATTCACCCCTGGTCTGACACCTGTGTCTTTAAGGACAGAGGCAGCTGTTAAAGCATGCCCTAACTAGCATATACTGCTTAAAATAACCTCTAATGCACAATAACTTATTGGACACATTTGGATTGTATGGTTAGACTTATAAAGTAACCAGTGCTCATTAGCTAATTACACCTAAAAACCTATGACCCTATCATCTTATCTTACAGATACCTTTTCTACTGCATAACAATGTTTAAATAGTTTTGTTTCTTTCTTTGTTCAGAGATATTTGCTAAAACAAACTTGGAGAAGGAATATCTGCCTCATCAAAAGGTCTATTCCCTGGAAAGATCCAGAAATCATCCCTATGTATAACTCCATATCCCAAAAAAGATGGCTCATGCCCACTTCTGACATTGCAACAGCCAAAGAGGATGTTACTGATCTGCATTTCATAGTAGCTGAAAGGACAACACCAGAGGAAACTGGAGGGGGAAAATGGTCTGAGGAATAACTGCTGGGCACTACAGAGTCACTCACCATCAGCTGAGGTGAAGAATGAGCCCAAAGAGTTGGCAAGAACTCTCTGTTAAGCTGTTTTTACTATCTAGGAGCTACAGAAGTCAGACCAGCAAGAGATGGGTAAGTATCCATGCTGTGACCAAGGAGGATGCTTTGGATGCGGTCAAAAACACCAGAATGAGTTGGCAAGAAGGCAAGTTATCAAATAGTTTCTAGAAACAGGACACTTACACATTCATATACATAAAATATCTCCAAAACACTATAATGCATAAGCAGCACAATAAATTCTAATCATAAACCCCTTTTACAATAAAATTAGTGTGAAAGAATATATTTGCAGGTAAGTTGTCACAGCATGAACACAAGCACTGCTTCATCCATAGAATTCCCTGTCAAAATAAAACACTTTCCCACACAAAATGTCTGTTTAAAAACAAAAATGCAGTACATTTCCTCATAAAATAAGTCTGCAAATTATCCCAAAACAAAATATAGTTGTCCCTGATTGGAAACTTACAATAAGAAATACCAGGTTTCTTAAAGGACCAGAAACACTAAAGTAAATAAAAGGGAAAAAAAGCACCTTTTTTGTTTCTTTTCATGCATACATATGAACAAAATCTATTAAATAATACATTTTATGCATATAAGAGCTCCCCAAAGGAGACTTAACTTCCAGAACAAAAGCTGAAGGGAAGATGCTATTCTTGTGAAGCCTCTGAGCCACATCTTCATAAGGCAACAGAAAGTACAGATTTTCTACTCTGACTGTTCTTCAGGGCTGACCAGTAAGCAGTTAGATTGGAAGTATAGGAGGTCACCACGGCTTTTGAACATTGGCCAGTTGTTGTGTCTCTTGCAAGACACAACCTATATAGCCTAAAGGCTACTGCAGTAGTGGGAATAATGAGCATATTGAAATATTGTGTGCCATATATAAGAATCATAGGTACTAACACAATGCTGAACTGATATATTGGCAATGCAGTAACATGTGTTGCATCCTATCTGGCAGTCAATGGAATGGTAAACCTTCAAATTGTAGAACTTTTTACCCTGTGACCAAGTTGGGGGCCTTATAGCTAGTCTGTGTGCAATGTATCACACATAGAACTTCAGGAAAGTATGTGCTTTCATAAAGAATATGCATGGTAATGGCTTGATATGGTGTTAAAATTGGGAAATAGATCTTTTCATCCACATGGGTCAACAGTATGTTAAGGAACTTCTGCAGTAGGTTTACCTTCATTTGTTTGAAAGGTAAATAACTGAATGGCTTTCTGTGCAACTTAAAATATTGAAAAACAGTGATAGCCTGCAAACAATTGTCGAAAATAATTTCTTGGAATTCGAAAATTCACCATTTTCAAACTCACAACAGTACACTCCCCCTGACATTTAAAAGACATCACCAGATGTCTCCAAACACCAATATGCAGGGAGGGGGCAAGCCCCCCTGCACTGCACCCCCCACACCCCCTGTTACTTTAATATACTAACTCCGAGATCCTACTATAGTCAGGGAAGGGGTACATGTTCCGACCCCCACTGTAATGCAATCTGCACTCAAAAAAAACAAATTACAATGAGCAAATGCACAATGGCTTTCACTCATGTGTAATTTTGAACATACGTGGTTCATCAAAACAGACTTTTTGTGAATGTCCTTCTGCACATCTGCCATTGCAGATGTGCACTTCAAACAAATGAAGGTAAACCGCTGCAGTATGCTTGAGGCAGATGGCTTTGAGAAATACAAAATGTCTGCAGTCTGCCATTGAAATATCCTCATGGCAAGTATTGCAGCAAGGGATAAACATACCTTGGTATCCACAGGAATAAGGAGGACACACATTTCCCCAGTTCTAGTTTGTGAGTCATATAAGTTCACCAAAGACCTTATGAGTTCTAGCAGCTGTTGCTCTGCAAAGTTGAAATTAATTATTCTTTGCCTGCATCTTCTCCTTTGAGGCCACTGAGTACAGATTAGCTAACCAGGCTGAGGTGGAGCAGAGATGAGCTGTTCAAAGCGGGATACATTAAGGCTTATATCAAGTCTGAGCACCATTTCCAATTGCAAAGTGACTGAAAAAGGTGCATATTTACTTTTTATAAGGTAAGTGTGCACCATGCACTTGCATATCAAAAAGCAACTATGAATCCCAAAAGACGGGAAGAAAACCTCATTTATATAATTAAAATGCACCTTCTGCACACATTTCTCCTTTGCACTTCATTATTCACTAATCTGTCTTTGAAGTTCTTCACAGATGTCTAACTGTTGCACAAGAGAGCAGATTATGTCTCTGAAGTGCACCTTGACTGTGCTTATGTATCACCAGTGCACATGCCCACTCTGCACTTAACGACTATTAATACCACCCTTAGTGTGAATCAGGCTGAGTGTGACTCAAACTGAGTTACTCTGATTAGTTATGTTTTTTTTAATTTCTCCAAATCTTTTGTGTTTCTAATACCATGATGGGAATGGATCCCATTCCTAAGTCAAAGTATGATTAAAATTCATGAAATTAGTATTGTTTCAATCTTTGATGTCAGCCAAAAGTGCTCTTCGCAGCACCCGCAATGTGCCCAGTAATGACTCCTGCAATTCATATGGGGGTCGCATGTATTGGTAACATATCTAAATATGATTGTAGATTATTTTTTTATAAGACCCGTTGCTCCTACAACAATTGGAATTATCTGGGCATCTTTCTTCCACATTGCTCTCATTTCTGCCTGCAAATCCTGATATTTTATGACTTTGTGACTCTCTGTACCCAAGACATAGTAGTCACTGGGTGTGATGATTTCAATGATCAATGCTACTTTTGTCTTCTTTCCATGGACCACTATATCAAGTTTTCTACCATCTGTCTTTTGAACTGATGGTAATGGATGATCCCATGTGATGTAAAATTCATCATTTTCTATGATGCTTTGTGGCTCATGTTTCCAGTGTTTTTCAGCTACTTCAATACCATAATGTCTGCACAATCCCCAGTGCAACAGTCTTGCTACATTATTATGCCTTTCTGTATACAGTCCGTCTGCCATTAGTATGTCACAACCAGCAATGAGGTATGTGACTGTTTCCAATTCGGTTTTACAGAACCTACATTTGTCTGTTTCTCCCACATGTTCAATGGGCTTTGTCAACCAGCGTGTATGTAGCCCACTGTCTTGGGCCGCCAATATTAACCTTTCATCTCTTGGTTTGAATTCGCCTCTCCTTAACCTTTCCTGCGTTCCTTCCTGAGCAACATGAGGTTCTTCCAGAAGTTTTCTATACTTCTCACTATATTTATGATTTTTCCACATTTCTTGCCTTTTCGTCTGATCCTTTACCTTATATTCCCTCCTTTGTTTTTTGGCGCATTCAGTTGCTGCCTGATTTTCATCTACTTCTGGTATGATTTCCATTCCTGCTTGATGACGATATGCTTCTGCTAAATTAAGCAGAGAAGTCATCTTAGATTTATTCTCCTCATATTTCAAAACGTTCACTATGTTTGGGTCTTGTGAGGTCAGCAGATATGTGTGGAGCCCCACACTTGCAGATCTATACAATTAATCAGTTTCAAAAAGGCCCATTCCTTCTTCAGAATGGGGAATATATAATACTGGTATGAACTTATTTTTTAGAAATCATTTGGTGTGCACGAAGCATCCTTCTTGTTTTCCTGTTTAATCTATCCAGCATGTTTTGGGGCCAGTCAATCACTCCAAAACTGTAAGTTAGGACAGGAAGAGCAAATTGGTTTATAGCTTGGATTTTGTTCCTAGATGTCAACACTGTTTGCAGGATTAATTTAAGTCTTCTAAAGTATTCCTTACTAAGTTTTATTCACATTTGTTCATGTTTTATTGCTGATCCTTCATCAATTCCCAAATATTTATACACTCCCTCTTGCTCAAGTTCTTTTATATCACATTCTTGTCCCAAACTGATGTTTTCCTGGTGCTGCAGTTTTCCTGCTTTAAAGGTTGCTTTTGTGCATTTATCAAGACCAAATTACATTCTTATATCATCTGAAAAAGTTTTGACATCTTGCAGTTGTACTTTCAGTTCCTCATCTGATGAGCTATACAGTTTTAAACCATCGACAAAAAGAAGATGAGAAGTCTTTACACTTTGTTTTTTTCTAGCAGCCAAATTATAGCCATGGCCTAAGCTGGTAAGTAGACAGCTTAATGGGCTAAGGGCAAGGCAGAATAGCAGCTGTGACAAAGAGTCACCCTGGAACATCCTCCTTTGAATTTTTATCCCTGAGATAATAATTTGTCCTTTATCATGGCTTAATTGCAAAGTGGTCTGCCACTGTTTCATAGTCACTGTAATGTAATTGATCAGTGTGGGGTGTATCTTATACATTTTTAAGCACTCTTTTATCCATGAATGTGGGATACTATCAAACTTTTTTGTAGTCAATCCATGCCATACTTAGACTCTTCCCCTTTTTGCAGTTCTCCACTATGATTTTATTTAACAACAAATGATCCTTTGTTCCATATGACTTTCTTTTATTGCCCTTTTGTTCTACTGTCATAATTGAATTTTCTTCTAAATGACTATAAACTCTTGTCGGCATCAATTCCTATGTATAGTTTGTACGTCGTTGGAAGGCAAGTTATTGGTCTATAATTTTAAGAGTAGCTTGCAGGTTCACTCTTAAGTAGGAGCATTGTTTTTCCTGTTGTTAGCCAGGTTGGTGTCTGTTCAGGGCGCACATATAAATAGTTCTTACTCATGGCTAAATCTTTGTGCAAAGGTGTTAATGCCTTTAACCAAAAGTTAGGTACTACATCTGGGCCTGGGGTTTTCCAACTGGAGGCTTTTCTTAACTTTGTTTCAATCTCTCTGGCTGTTATTTCATCCCATTTCATATCCTGTACCTTTAAACTTTCTTTTACTTCTTCTATCCATTTAGCATCTTTATTATGTTCCATAGGATCTTCATAGATACTTCTCCAAAATGTATCTATTTCTTTTTTTTTTGGCGGTCTTTCAATTTCTTTTATCTTGTTCCACAGTTCTCTATAAAACTTTTTGGGGTCATCAATAAATTGCTTATTTTGTACTTTTCCTTTATATTTATCTGTGTATCTTCTAGGTTCTTGTACATGTGGTGAGATTTTTAGTTTGTTATTTGTGATAGTGCATGATAGATCATGATCTGTTCTAATACTGCGCAATGCTTTTATCATGTCTATCTTTCTTAGCATTTTTGTTGATCTGTTCCTTCTTCTATACTCTTCTAATAGTGACACTTCTTGACTTAATTGCTTTATAGTTTTCTCTATTCGATATTTCCATGATAGTATTTGATTTCTCCCCTTCCTTTCCCTCACTACCCTGTGTTCTTGTGGTAGAACTTTATCAGTTATTAATTTAGTTGCACAGTATTATATCCTGTTTACTTCTGTTATATCGCATGGATCTCAATGAACAGTCCTAATTACTGCGTTCATTTGTTTTATCAAACTTCTGACTTTTTGGGTTTTATTGATCTTCTGCGGTCTATTTCTTTCATTGATCTTAATATGTCTATCTATGTCTATTAAATCAAGCAACTCTTCTCTTAGGTCATTTTCTTCTAAACTGAGGGCACATTTTTGTTTTCCATTTCCTGTGTGAATTCTATACAAAGTTCTATAGCATTTTCCTGTAGCATATTGTCTTCAATTTCATCCTGTGCCACCCATTGCTCTGTCATATGGGAACTCACTGGCCTATCACTCCTCTACATTAACTGCATCAGAGTTTCCACAGTTTCCTGTTCCTTTCCTTGTTGTCCAGCTTCAAGTGAACATTTATACTGGTTTCCTGTGGAAGGCTCCAAAATGTCTTCATATGGCACCTGACCGATTGCTTCCCATTCCACTGGTTTCCCCTTAATTTGGATATCCACTGCTCTAACCTGTTGTGGTGCTTTCTGAATTAGATTTTCTACACGGAATACTTCACTTTGGAGGTACTTCATGACCTCAGTTTCTATTTCTTTAACTTCTTTACTAATCTCCTTTTCTACTTTCCCTCTTTGTCTTCTTGTTTTTTGTATTGTAAAGGTTTCCATGTCTGGATTCCTTTGGCTGTATTTCTCTTCAAATATCTTTGGTGCTGCTCTTTTTAGTTGTTTATGGTGTTTGAGTTTCTAACTGTATGATTAGGACAGTGATAAATACCTGCTGATGTATGTACAATGATGATAAAAAAAATCTACATTTTGTGTTTATAACATTAGACACACACGCTCAAGTGCGCATCCATGCACAGACTCTTAATACAATATTGCTTGATCCTTAAGGTACATTGCAATAATCATGTTTTTCTCGGCAACAGTATTCCGTAGTGCTTAACACACTGTTATTTATTTAAGTTGTAATATTATGTACTCTGTACTTTATGCATGTAGTTTGTGTCTGAAGTGAATTTAATGGGCCTACCTATTTATCTGGATAGCTAATGAAATAAATAAATAACATAAAAGGACTGAAACTTATTGCAATCATGTACCTGGGGTCTCTATGTGTATGGCTCTGCAATTACCATCAGTGACATAAAATATTACGGTTAGCAGCAAAGGGTGGTCATAGTTAAATGAAAGATAACATGGAGGATTGCGATTCAGAATATCAGTAAAAGTTAGTAAACTGGAACTGATTGCAAGGTCTGTACTAATAGTGACCCCCCCCCCATGAAATAATTATATACTGAAACGCAGCTTAATCGATATCAAGGCAAAGGCTTTGATGATGTAAAGACTTCATTAAGTATGCTAATCAATGTTGTTGTTGTTGTTGTGTCTTTTGGCTTTTGCTAATCAATAATCACTAAAATTTAAATCTAGTTTAGAGTCAATGAAATCAAGCTATAATTACTCAACGTACTTGACATCATGCAATATCATGGTTAACATGCCTTTTAATGTTGCTTGGAATGCAGTGACAGTACCCCCAAACTGGAAAACTGTGGTGATTGTCTTCATTTTCATAAAAGAGACAGGAGAGTGCGTTCACTTTATAGAGGGATAACCTTCTTCAGCAACCTTGAAAAAGCAGATTTTTAGGTGTCAGTAAGGAGCCCGTATCTATTCATCAAGGCTCTGATTCAGACAGACCAATGTAGCAATGGAACTGGGTATCAGCTCTTCATACTGGTGGGTTAATGAAAGCTTGCCAGTAATGTCTATCTATATTTTGTGGACTTGGACAATGTATAAGAAAGTGTATTCTAGTAGGTTTTGTGCAAGGTATTACAATGATATGCAAACGTCTGTCCAATGCATTCAGCCTCTGTATCTAAGGAGAGAGGCTCTTTCTGCATTCTTTGCATTAAGTAGAGTGCATTCATGTTAAGCACTGAATTCCAACTGGGATGTGTCTTGCTTTCCTTTTTTTGTGATTTGCATGGGGAAGCTATCAGGATAAAGGATGACATAAGGATGCCATCTTTGCTGATTACAAATTATGTTGTCCTTTTATCTCAAGCAACTGTGATATCCAGCATGCAATGCGGTGAGTGGCTTGTGAGCAAGCTTCTCAACTTATTTGTACAAGAATTCTGTAGAAACCCAAAAATAATGGGAAGAGGAAAGCTCAAAATTAGGGATATTTTTTAAATATGACTCTAATTAAGGAAGCAGAGAACTACCTCGCAAAGTGAAACAATAAAGCCTCGGAGGGAATTAATGCAGCAAAACACTTTTATTGAAGTATAAAAAACACAATTAACATAGTTAAAAATCCGTTTTCATTTCCACAACTTCGTCAGATGTGGGCTGAAGCATAACTCATCATGTTAAATGCTCAAAAATAAATGACATCATAAATTAATTATCCAATGAATATCCATTAAAATTCAGTCAAATGTTTTCCATCAGTCCTTTTGTAACACAGAATCGAAACTTGACACAACCATTTTCCCCCATTGCAATAAAATCCAAAGTCCTTATCTGCAGAAAAAGCAACACAGCCCAGACAACATGAATAAACCTCGGAACAACAGAATCCAAGCACATTTAACTTGATTTCCTTTACAAGGACTCTAATTAACTTACAAAAGTTAATCAAACAATGGGTTTTGCATCAGCATGCATTTTGTGAACAATAAGGCATTTAAAACCCTAATGTCAGGCATTATTGAGTGACTATAATCTTCAGTGATTAACCATAAAAATCAAAACATTTATGAGGATAGGTCAAGAATATGTGGCAAAGTCAGGGATGCTCTGCGGAATCAGGGACAGTACACCTGTGAGAGTGACAGGGCTGGAAAAAATTAGAATGTCTTAATCAGAGGTGATGGTTCTCTCTTAGAAAAGAATGGGTTTCCTCTGAAAGTTAGGGGGAAGCATATGAATCATGTAGAGGAGTTTAACTATTCTTAGAACTTATTTCTGAGTAAGGATAGAGTGGGATTAGGAGACAGACAAGTGCATGAATGCAGCAAGGTTAATACTATATACCCTCTATTAGATTGTGGTCAGAGTAAAGCTGAATCATAGGAAAATGTTCTCAATTTATTGGTCAGCCTACCTCCCCAACACAGTCTATGGTGATTGGTTTTGGGTAATGACCAAAATTACAAGATAAAATGACAGAAGTGAAGTTCCTTTTCAGAGCATCTAGGCTCACTCTCTAAGACAAAATGAATAGCTCACAAATCTAGAATAACCTCAGAGGATAGCAGCTACTCACCATAGTTGAGTTTACTCAGTTGAGATGATTTCGACACCTTGTGAGGATACCTCTTGGCACTATCCACAGGAAGTTTACCAGGTATAGTCCACTGGGTAAGACAGCAAGCAGAGTGATGAAAAATCCTAAAGGTGAGTTGCAGATTGGTGCTAGGAACAGTGAAACTTTGTTTGACCTATTTAGCTAGCTCCTACTGCAAACCTCACAAGGATAAAAAGTGCAACAATGGATGGATGGATGGACAAGTGAAATAAATTGCAAACATAATTTAATGCACTATAATAATGCAGTGTATTATAGCTGTAATGAAAAAGTATATATATTCTAAGTTATGAGTTGCACACAGCCCTTGACATGGTTAATACTTTATAACAATTAAATATTGTCACTTTTGGTTGACATTTCACTGGCGTAGACAATCTACAGCATACATCAACTCCTACAGACTAAAAATTCTTGTTTTGCAAGGGGGCTGTCAACTGATTCATAACCTTCCCTGGCATATTCTTACATAATATAATTGAATATTAAATCAGACAGAACAAGATTATTTATGTGGTTTGGTTCTTTTTTCATAAGATATATAGTTACTTGTACTGTAATCTTGGCAATGCCTTGTTATCTGAATGGCTTTCTTGAAATTTTAAATGTCATCTGATTATAGTTAAATTTAATTCCTAAAGTACAAAAAGAAAAAATGACTTGCAACCATTTGAAAAAAAAAATCAGTTATTTTGTAAGCTATTATCTATCCATTTAAATGCAAAATAGTTATGCAGTCTCTGGATTCAGATAAATGTTCTTTGATATTTTGGAATATTAACTGTGAATGAACTTCTGACAAAATTAATTTTCCAAGTTGTTTCTCAGTCGTTTGAAGTGTACTTTTATGTATTCTGCCAAATAGCTGCTTAACTAATGACAAAAGGGGACCTCTGCAGTCTGTATCCATGCAACTGCTTTTCTGTAGCAACAAGTCTTAGTTAAATGTATCAAACTTTTCTGACTCTTTTGTTGTAGTGCTATATAGAAGAAAAACTCATATTGTTTTCCACGACTAAGCAGCTGAGGAGTTTCAATCTAGTAGTTTGCCCTTCCTAAGTAATATATTGCCATCAGCAGCAATAAGGTAAATGGCTGCATATCAAAAAGGCTTATTTTAAGCACATAACATTTTAATTCAGCCAAGAAAATCAAATATTTGTTTTAAAGAGTGTGTTACCTGTAAAAAATAGCAACTTTATATACAAATGCAGTTCATTTCCAAGAACAACAATAATTTGGTTATACACTAAACTGTGTTTATGCAAATTTCGTAAAGAAAAAGCATCTCTGATGTTAGGTTTCAAGCAAGTAAATGTGATATCAAGGCTTATAATCCTACTTAGCTGTCTCTCCGCCCTTGCTCTCCCTGCCTAACTTTGATTTAAATAAATAGAGATATGAATATAGCAGTGTCACTGGCATTACAAGTACCACACTCACGTTTTGGGCAGAAGGTTGTGGGTTCTATTCCTGCACCAGGTAGATGGATTGCTGCTAATGCAGTGTAGCAGAAGAGGGATGCTTCACTCCTCAGTGTGCCATCCTTCAGAAGAGCCATTAAGCTGAGGTCTCATCTATATGAGTTGGTGGTAGCTCAGGTAGACGTAAAAGATCCTATAGCACCTATTGAAAAGAGTAGGTGAAGGTCCCCAATGCCCTGGACAAATCTCCCCTACTAGTATGAATGCCTCCTTGGCTGTCCTCTGAAAAGTGACCATGAGCCTAGTAGCACTATGCTGGTCAATAAGGATAAATAGACATCTGACAACGTGTTAGTCAGATCTAATAATAAACTTCTCTTTCACTCTTCTAAACCAGCAAGTCAGACTCAAACAACAAAGGAATATGGTGTATTAAAACAATACTGCTGTGTCATCAAACATTTTGCTTTATTCTTCTCAATGCTTGCGTGTGTCTTGTTGGGAATTATCTGTCACAAGGTAATTATATGATATAATTATAAATCTATGTGTTGTATTTCACTACTTTTGACAAATGCAAAAATGTATTCATCAGGTTTGTGTTTAACCTGGTGTGGTAAATAAAATGTTGTACCATTTAGTATCATTCCACCTTATCTAGAAATGTTTGTGGAAACTGCTAATTTGGCATAGTGGTATGTTTCTCTACCTGCAGTGCACAAGGTCCTGGGTTCAAGACTTGTCAGTGAAATGCATTGTGGTAACACATTTTGGTGGGAGGGTGACATAATCATTAATGTGTTCACCTTACAGACACAAGGTGCAGGGTTTGATTCTCACATGGGGTAACTGGCTAGACTTAAAAATGGCCCACAAGGGCAGTTAACCTAGTAGCAACCTATATATAACCTATATATCCTAAAACAGTGTACCTTTCTGTCTTCTAGCTCATAACATTTCAAAACCAAAGAAAACAGAGGCTCACTCCTCCGTGCATAAAAAAATCTTTAATGAGATCCAAAAGTAGTGCTAATATACAAACGCATGTTCACCTTTGCTTTATTGACTAACTTTAAAAATGTACAAAAATACCGTTGTATATAAGTACGAAAATCAGTCACATGCTATCTGATATCACAATCTCTTCAAACATGCATAAACTCAGTGTCTCAAACCCTTTTCTTTTTAACACAGGTTTTAAAGAGACAGTACCATTCAAACCCTGAGGTTTACATGCCTTCAGTTCAGGAATCCATCTAAATCCTACTTTTGCTGTATAATTAATAACATCACAACCTCTAAGGCACGGATGTCTTCATTTCCTTGCTTTCTAAAATGAAATGCCGGTGCACTAGTCTCCTTCTCTTTATTCACATCCACTTTATGCTCATAGATTCACCCTCTGAATGCACAATGTGTCTTTCCTCCATAATAAGCACCACATTTTTACATACTACTAAATATACTAAATGCTTTGCACTATAGTCATAATACGTATATCCTGATTTTGAATTAATATAGTTAGTAGTCTTATTAATGTGCACACACATGGAATATTCTACATGGTAACGTATCATGTCTTGAGGTAATAGCCTTAGGTTCACAGTTTTTATTACACAATTCTCTTTTCAAATTTTTTTATTTTTAAATGCAAATTTGCAGATGATCCTAGTATATTCGTAAGATTCAGTTAAGTAGTTCTTGTCCCCTAGCTTCTTCTAATTAAGTCACAAACGATCCTAAATCCCTCGAATATGTTAAAGGGAATAGGCTTATTATGTTTCCTGCCATGCTTAGTACGTGGCTTAATTAGCCTATCCATATTAAAAAAGGGGGGAACTATACCAGATTTATGCTGACAAGCTTCTGTATTAGCCTCCAGTAATTCATTACTACTATAGGCTTTATCTCTCATGTTTTGTATCAGTTCATTGAAATTATTATTCAAGTGAGAGTCATTTGATGAGAGTCCCAAAATTCTTAAAAATTGCTCTTTCACAATACTCTTAAAAACATAAGATGGATACATATTAGTCTTACATGCATCTGAGTTACTTTTATAACTTAAAAAAATAGAAGTGTAAATGTTTTTATCAGTTTTTATTAATACTGACATCTAAAGAAAATCTATAATTGTGTCAGAGCATCTCTAATCAAATTTCAGAAAGTTGGTAGCATTTTCTATATAAATATGAAATGCTTCTAAGTCAGTTTTATTACCTTGCCAAAGTAAAAAAATGTTATCAACAAAATGTGCATACTAGGGTATATTTTCTTTAAACATAGTTGTCAAAGTAATAAATCTTCTTTCCCATTTCATAAGCATTAAGATCAGATAAGAATTAGCACAAAGATTTTGCCCATAGCCACATCTACTTTTTGTACATAGTATTTATCATCCAATAAAAATACAGTGTTTACAAGTACCAGTTCCAGTAATCAAAATCAACTTGATTTTACCACTAGAAAAGTCAGTGCTGTGAATGGGTAGTCCTGTTCATAGGTTCATAGGTAACATCCCTTGGGCCTTTACAAGCCTAGCCCATACGATTATCCTGGCATCGTGCTTAGTACTCAGTGTCTCTGTTGAGTAAAGCCACTGGAGTGATTCCTGAGGTGAATTTTCTATTTCCCATCCACTCATCAAGATTTCTCTTGAAGAGGGCCAATGAGGTGCTCTGTTTAACTGTATGGGAAGTCTATACCATAGTATGGGCAGTCTCTGGGTTGTGAACCTGTCCCTCCAGCACATTCTGTTGATTGTGGTAATGAGGTTGAGGTCACTGGAGCATGTGGTGGGGAGGGACTGGGATTTCTTTAGATGTAGCATTTCTAACAGAGCTGAGTCAGACATGGTTTTGTAAGTCAAGCAGAAATCGCCTCTAAGTAGGCAATATGAGACAGAGAATAGTTGGAGTTTTTTGAGTCTGTTCATATAGGACAAATGTTTAAGGCCTAGAATCCTCTTTGTGAGGTACTTTTGTGACCTCTCCAGTTGTTGCAGGTGTTTAGTGAGGTACATGCCAAATGGGGCATTCTACTCAACGACTGGCCTAATGAGGGAAGAGTAGAGGGAGACAATGACTTCTTTCTTCCTGGATGCAAAACCCTTAGTAATGAGATGTGCCACACAGAAGGACTTTCTGACCAGAGTGGCAATGTGGTGGTCAAAGGAGAGGTTGCTGTCAACCTGTGTTCCCAGATCTCTTATATCACCTTCTGTGTTCAGTGGACTACCATCGATGTGGTAGTTCACGGGAACTGGGTTTTTCCCAAAGGGAATGACAACATATTTTGTTGGCACTGAGCTTAAGGCCATGGTTCTGACACCAGTTTTTGGTCTCAGTGAGGTCTTTCTGCAGGATGTCAACATCACTTGAGGAGTTAATAATGGCTCCCAACTTGCTATCACGGTGATGATCTTGGTGGAGGATATGGACATCACGTGGTGGGTGTGACTAGAAGCGGAGATTAGGGTGGAGACATGGCTGAGCTGCTGCGGGGGGGGGGGGCGCAAAATGCACAATATCTCGACTGCAAGCCTGTCCCTCAGGCATACCACTGAGGCTGCAAGGAAGGGGGTGGGGAATACGGGTAGTTCCTAAGTAAAAAAGACACCCCAGACTAATTCTCAGACATGACGAGCTGCCAGTTTCTTCATTCCACAACCAGTAACAACATACTGAATTAAGTCTGGGGGTTGTCAAGGAAAAAGACCTGGTATACACAGCATGAACAGGGGGTGGGGTGCAGGGCCAGTACTCATAAAGAATGTGTAGCAGATAAAGAAAACCAAAAAAATGTAAACTCAAATTTTTGCCAGGATGCAAGTGCCCCAGTACTCTCCACACACCCTGTTAATTATATATCCTATCTCCTGGATCACACATTCTCTGGGGAAGGACAATGTGGATTGTCAGTCTAACACACCAGCTGACAATCTAGTCTATTAACCAAAGTATGTCAACAAAAGAGATGTCAGCATTAGGGAGTTTGGTCATTATATTAGCTCCCATATACATATATGTAAAACACATTCATCTATCTATCTATCTATCTATCTATCTATCTATCTATCTATCTATCTATCTATTCATCTCTCCCCTATAGAGATAGAGATATCCAGATATAGATAGATAGCAATAGATGTAGACACAGTTACAGATAGCTTTATCTCTCACTATATATGTGTATAACTATCTATCTATCTATCTATCTATCTATCTATCTATCTATCTATCTATCTGTCTGTGTGTGTGTGTGTGTGTGTGTATGTGTGTGTGTGTGTGTGTGTGTGTGTGTGTGTGTGTGTGTAGAGAGAGAGAGAGAGAAAGAGAGAGGTGTACTGAAATTGAATAAAACACAAACATCTCAACATTTACAAAGCTGACACTAAAACACAAAGTTTGCAGATGTAGCCACTTTACTATACAGGTAGTGATTCACAATCTCACAATCTTGCTGCATGCAAAGCTTAACATAAAAAATAATTTAAAACAATATTTTTTTGCAGGAGTGAAAAGCCCCTTTCACCCCCCATGTGGGGGCTGCATCCCAACATCCCCTACAAATTATATATACAAACTCCAAGACTGCACAATCTTGGGGAAAACCTCACAGCAAGAGGTTCTCTGGTTTGATTCTTGGGTAGCGTACCTTCTGTGCAGAGTCTGCATGTCCTCCCTGCATTCATGTGGGTTTCCACTGGGTGCTCCGGTTTTCTTCCACATTAGAAAGGCATGTGTCTGGAGCATTTCTCCCTGGGCCTCCACTGACACTTGGCTTTGTTCCAAGTTGGACTTTCCTGGTTGACAAATGTTAAATAAATATATTCAGTTGACCCACATATATATATATATATATATATATATATATATATATATATATATATATATGTTTTAAAGACTTTTGGCTTTTCCCGGTTAGGGGTCGCCACAGCGGAACTCCAGTCCACTCATGATTGGCAGTGGATTTTTATGGTGCCGAGTTGCCAGCCCAAAACCCAACCTTCAACAAAGGCACACCCATTCATGCTCACACCTACCTGCATGTCTTTAACATCACTCGACCATGGGGAGGACATGCAGACTCCACACAGAAGGCGCTCTAGCTGAGAATCAAATGGGAGAACCTCTTGCTGTGAGGCGAGAATGATAAACGCTGCACCACCGCAGCTACACTTAAGATCTATAATTCTGTATATATCTATAGATATCTATAGATCTCTGTGTCTCTGTCTCTATACACAACTAGATATAGTCATAGACATAGACATAGATATAGATATGTAGATATGGATATATATAAATCCTATTTTACAGAATCTACTTAGCCACATATTGAAACATAAGAAATCAAAAAACAAATAACGCTCACACACTTCATCACACAATATCATTTATGCACATAATCCTCATACTTCATCAATACTAAAACAAACAACTAATAACAAGCACACACACACACACACACACACACACACACACACACACACACACACACACAGACACACACACAAACACACCACAAAAAACACCATTCAATCCCAAACAATGCACACCAGCACATGCACAACCACATCAAACATTTTTATTGCAAGGGGTAAGCCTGTTGTACCCCTGAAATGGAGGAATGCACCACAATCCCCCACTGATTTATATAGACAGACAGATTGCTAGACAGAAGTCAAAAGTCAGACAACAAGAGGGATGAGACATTTAGTTATTTATTTATTTGACATTTGTTTACCTGGTTAGTCTGACTAGGCAGCAGAGCCCTTTTTCAGTGGAGACCGGAGGAGAAAAGCTCCACAGATAAATACAGAAACAAAACATCCTACAATATTAACATACAAGTGATACAAATAGTGTACTTAGTTACCTCTGTAGCCTGCCCCTCATTCCATGTGGGAAAGACTACCAGAAAACTAAGGGAAGGAATAGTGGAGCACAAATCTGACGTTAGAAGAAATATAAGTACAAACGCACTGAGTAACCACATAATGGATAATATCCCAAGACATTATTTTAAATTTAGGGTGATAGATAGTGTAGCTACAAATATAAGAGGTGGGGATTTAAATAACATTTTAAAAATAAAAGAATATGAATGGATTGTAAGATTAAGGGCAGATTATAAACCTGGTATTAACAGTGTGGCTAGTATAAAGCCTATTTTAGTAAAAAAACAGAAAGAATTTTAATTTAATAATAATAATAATATTGAACATAAAGAAGTAGAATGAATTTAAAATTAATTTATTATGTTTTTATGTTTCTAAGTATGGGTTTTAACAATTTTATTAATTTTTCATAATAATTATATGAGAAGGATGGGAGAGAATGTGTGATAGGTTAGCTGGCTGACATGTGATTACCTGATACTCCTATTTAAAATGCATGTAGTAATTGTTTTGATACTGCACTGAGAAAGGGTGTTGACCCGAAAGCTTTGCAGAATAAAATTGTTTTTGTTCTTGACGTGGTTATTTTTGCTGAAGGAATTGACCGCACCTGAGTTACAGCATTGACCGTTTACAGTCATTATACAAGTGTATATACCCAGATGAAACAGAATATAACTTATAAATGAACATGTTAGAATACAAGAGTAAAACTGAGGGTTTAAACAGCCAAGGTTAATATTAAGTATATAAAGTATAATATAAAAAGTTAGATTCTATCTAACAATTATCATCAGAGAGAAATTAAGGGTTGGTAGGATATCATAAAGACCTTAAATGAGTAGTTGTAGTAAAGTGTGCGAAGGGGAAGAGGAGAGTGAGTAGTTTAGGTGGGACTGGGACAAGGACAGCTTCAGGAATTAGTAAATAAGTACTTTAGGAGATTTTTGAAGTTAAGGAAGTTGCTGTTTGTTCTTAGAGAAAGGGGAAGTCTGTTCCATGCATTGGCGATGGAGTGGCTGTATAAAAGTTTGCCAGTATTTTTATTGTGTTTATAGATGTCTATGAGGTGTAAGTCTGTGCTGCGTAGGTTGTGCTTAGGAGAGTAGGGAGTGGTGAGGTCCATGAGGGCAGGACAGCGGGAGGATTGATTTAGGATAGTGTGTGTGAGGTGGTGATGGGGAAGAAGGAGTTGGTTATGTACCTCAAGCCATTGTAGTTTTTTTTAAAGCTATGCAGTGGTGAGAGCGAGAGGGAAGGTTTGTAGCGAATCTGGCTGTTTTGTTGTAGGGGGTTTCAAGTTTAGCTAATAGATTGGACTGAATACATAATCCCAGCCCCCTATACTGTGATCTCACATTAACGATATACTACACACTTCTATTGGCTGTGCGGTAGTTTCAGTAACCTTTGCATTCAACGGGTTATGACTCTGCTGACCTCATTTAAACAAGTGAGTGTTTGACACCCTGAATGGAAATATTACCTATATCTAATGAGTGCATGTGTGTGTAGCTGACACAGGGGGTAAAGGCTGTGAGTTGTAGTTCCTGTGGTACAGAGATTGATTCCTTCTGTCTTAACTTACTTACTATGTGACCTTGAGTTAGTCACTTAACTAGACAGCACTTTTGAGTTGCCCCAAAGAAGGGATTGTGTGTCAGATATATATATATATATATATATATATATATATATATATATATATATATATATATATAAAATATATATATAAACTATCCATGGTTCCCCTCCATTCTGTCAACAAAAACAGGGGGTAGTGTTTAATGTCAAGAGTGCAGATAGCCAAGTCATCCAAATGTTGACAATATGTTTTGTTGAGACAGTTGAGTAGGATCGGAGGAGATGAGAATGTTTCTGGTAGGATTAGGCTTGAGGATAGGTGAAAGATATGTGTTGCATGTTTTTGTGTAATGGGATAGATGTAGTGTTATTAGTGTGTGTGTTTTTGTATGTTTGTGTGTGCGAGTGTGTCTTGTGTAGCAGCAGTGTTACAGAAAGCTTTTTATTAAGGTAATGTGCAGAGTTAGGGTTGTGGGAAGAGGCAGCTTTAGGGTCAGGGTACTAACCCTAACTCTAGGTGTTTACCTTACAGATGCAAAGTACAGAGTTTGATTCTGACCTAGGGAAGCCTAGATAAGTTTAAAAAGGCCCTACAGTAATTAACCTAGTAATCACCTATGAGTCTATGAACACTAGAAGCATCAATATATTTACAACACACTCTTTGTAACACTGCAATAAACATTTTATATACAACCAGTAGCTAATTACACAATCTTGGGTCTCTTGTAGTCTTCCAGATGATATGTACCACCACACAATGCTACAACTGAAGCCTGGAGCTCGAAGTTATTGGTTTTATCTCCATATTATGGGCTGTCTGTTGGAAGGTTGTGGGGTGCCACATGTACTTCCATCTCTATTTTCCTAGGGTCACAAGACAAGTGGAATTGTTTGTTTTTATTGTTTTAAGTGGCATCTTCCCCTCGTTCACATTTATGATATCATTGTAAAATGGGGTATGCTCTTCCAATAATATCCTGATTACCAGAGAAGGACGTAAGTTGTTTTTAGTTTTTGGAATGGGCCAGTTTCTTATTTAATCTGCCTTTTCTTTTGGGGGGTTTAATAGTTTGTCTCCTTATGAAAAATCCATGGTATTCACTGTGCATCATGCTTATCCTACTCTTAGATATGTGCTCCATTTGTCGTGCTTGCTTCAGGAAGGCTAAACCAACCTGTACAGATGTGCTCAGTTTGTTGTGCTTGCTTCAGGAAGGCTAAACCAACCTGTACAGATGTGCTCCATTTGTCGTGCTTGCTTCAGGAAGGCTAACCCAACCTGCACAGATGTGTTCAGTTTGTCACTCTTGCTTCAGGAAGGCTAACACAACCTGTACAGATGTGCTCAGTTTGTTGTGCTTGCTTCAGGAAGGCTAAACTAACCTGTACAGATGTGCTCAGTTTGTCATTCTTGCTTCTGGAAGGCTAACCCAACCTGTACAGATGTGCTCAATTTATCATGCTTGCTTCAGGAAGGCTAACCCAACCTGTACAGATGTGCTCAGTTTGTCATTCTTGCTTCTGGAAGGCAAACCCAACCTGTACAGATGTGCTCAGTTTGTTGTGCTTGCTTCTGGAAGGCTAACCCAACCTTTGCAGCAGCTGGAGAGGCCACAAAAGTTCCTCACCAAAAGGATAAAGGGTCTCAAAAATCTGTCCTATGCTGCCCGAGAACTCAACTCCAGCTATATTATTCACGCACTTGCTCAGAGGTGACCTGACCTTCAACATACACATGTCAAACCCCATCATTTGATGAGATATGCCTTCAAAAAAAAATCTAGATCCATCAGAGCCACAAGGGGCACAGAAGCTATTACTTAACGCCTATTAGGGACTGCAGGAGAGACAGATTCATCATTCATCACCAAAAACAACCCTATGCTGTGGAACAAAATCCCGGTACATGTGAGGCAGAGGGCCTCAATTCTATCTTCATGAGAGAAATCTTGACCAGATGATGAGATCAGATATACTACCCCACCTCAGTGTCACAGTGTCACAGAGGAGCAGAGGCACAGCAAAATATATAGGGTATAAAGGTGGGTGTAAGGGGTACAAGTAAATACAAAAGGCAATGGCCAGCTTATAAATGCCCACCTATGACTAGAATGTATGATGTACAGATGTGCTCAGTTTGTCGTGCTTGCTTCAAGAAGGCTAACCCAACCTGTACAGATGTGCTCGGTTTGTCACTCTTGCTTCAGGAAGGCTAACCCAACCTGTACAGATGTGCTTAGTTTGTTGTGCTTGCTTCAGGAAGGCTAAACCAACCAGTATATGTGCTCAGTTTGTTGTGCTTGCTTCTGGAAGGCTAACCCAACCTGTATCTTAACTAGAAGTGTGTAACAACAGTGTCTAATTCAGATGCAGCACAACTGGTCTGAATGTCCATTAACTGTTGGAAGGTTGTGGGCTGCCACATGTCTAACCACTCTGGCACGGAAAATAATGTCTTTTCCTAAGCCTCACCTGTTAAAGGGTTTGCCAGTAACCATTCATCAGTCTTGCCTTCCCTATCCTTTCTATTAAGTCATCAACTGTAGGCATCATGTAACTGTCAAATTCTTAAATGCTGTTTAGTTTTCAAACGTCAGTACAGAATCAAGGTTTGGCAGTAGCCCTATGGGGTTGTTCCAAACACTTTTGGAAACCCCAAATTATTTTTTTTTAATTATTTATTTACTTATATAATATATTAACTTTGTTGAATGGGTAGGAGGATTAATCCACAAACCATTTTCAGCAATGATCTTGGGCACTTAGGCATTCACAAATTTCAGAGGATAGTTATAATTGTTTGTTATTTGCACAGTTCAAAGAGTGTCAGAGATCATTTGTAGAACAGCAGCAGAGTAATATGAGGAAAATACAAGTAAACGGTGATGGCAATGATAGAACGAAGTGCTAGGAGAGATTAAACAAGGAATAGAAAGCAGCATTTACATATGTACATGTATCACACAACTGAACTTATGCAGTTTAGAAATAAAACAGCTGATATGTGGAATATGAGCTAGTTGCTATAGGCCTGATTTATCGCTTGTCAAAATATTTGCACTTGTACTCAAGTGGCTCCTTTCTGAAGTCATTTAATTCCCGTTGTTTTCAGATATTTCGAGGTAGAGCTTTCCATGCTGCGGATGCAAGTTGTGAAAAGGCTTTCTCTCCTACAGATTCATGACAAACAGACAGCTTGGTCTGTAGAAGAGTATAGCGATTAGTTTATCTATCTGTGTTATAATGTATACTCTAGAAGTGGGAATTATGAGCAGTGAATTAGCATGAATGTCAAGCAACTGAGTAGGAAGTGGCCCTAGCAGTTACTGGTTGCCATATTGCTTTTCTAGAGATAATATATACGGATCTTCTCTAGGGCTACCCAGGATTGTTAATGTGCAGATCTTGTATGCAGTAACTTTGGGAGTTACTCACCATTACCCAAATTACCATAGTTACCTAGAAGTATTCATGGCTAAAACATTTTACTTAATTTTGTCCAGACTTTCTTTTTGACATTAATATTTGGTATGATTTTAAGCTAACCTTCTGTTCTGTACTAGTCTCAATATGGTGTTGACACAAAAACTTTTCTTCCAGGCAATTCTGAAAAATCTTCATTGTTTCTTAACTGAAATTCTGTAATTTCTTTTTTCTGTGACTTGGACAGTGTATAACCTGTCTGAACTAGAGACACATATGTTGTTTTTCTTCCTTTACCGGATTCATAATCTCTTCTGCTAAACTAACCACTGAAGTATGTATCTCCTTCAATGGTTAGAGAAGTCTGATATGGTATATTTTTTTCTGGTCTTCTCATACCTGTCAGTCCAAGTCTGTAGTTTACCTCATTAATCATTTTTATTATTTCAAAAGGACCCCATCATTTAGCCAAAATTTATTTTTTCTAAGGGGACCAGCACCAGCAGCTGGTCTCCAGTTTTAAATTCCCCTGGTCCCTGCATTTCTATTATATTCCTCTTGCTTGTAGCTTGAGATTCCATGTATCTCCAACTAGAGGCATAATTACCTTCAGCCTGTGTTGCAAGCTGTTGTTCGATTGTTCATTAAATCTTGCGTAAAAGCCAAAGGCCATTCAGGATGCAAACTCCTCAATGAACGTATACACCTTGGGAACCAAGCTGGTATCAAGTTGTTTTGTGAATATCTGCAAAGAAGAAGACTGTTGAATATGTAAAGGAACCCTGTTCCAAAGTTGAACCAATGACCGCATTAAATAGTTTGGTCTTAAGGCTGTCCTTGACTCCTCAATTCTATAAGTATTGAACCAATGACCGCATTAAATAGTTTGGTCTTAAGGCTGTCCTTGACTCCTCAATTCTATAAGTAAAATATGTAACTCTGATTAATGTGCTTGTATTCAACAATATTAAGCAGAGACTGATATTCTTCACTCCAGAGCCATCTGTGAGCTAAATAAAGTTTAACCCTCAGATATCTGTAACTGACTGAAAATAGGCCTAGACTTTCCAGTCTAGATAGGTATGATTTACCTGTACAAGTAATGATTCTCCTTGTAAATCATTGTTAAATACATTCTAAAACCAAGAGATTACCATTCTTGTAGGAGCAAAACCACATATTTTACTCAGTTATGGGTTGATCATATGTTATGAACAACATCACATGACAGTCATTATTTCTTGTTGTAAAGTTCTTAAAAATTAAGCTAATACATTTTAATGTTTTAGCTTTAACTTTTAAGGCATTAGTCCTATGCTTAAAATTGCTGCATATAATAATACCTAAATCCCTATATTCTGTCAACTTCTACAATTCATGGAGACCTAAGTTTATAAGATATTCAACCACTGGTTTCCAAAAATGCAAAGTAGTGCATTTATTCTTATTAACTTTTAGTTCAGTTAAGCCTAATCATTCAGCCACCAAACACATGTAATGATGTGTTGAAATGGTCAATATCCTTGTTCAATGTAATAACAGAACCTAGTTTAATATTGTCTGCATATATGGTCATCAAAACATTATATATCTTAGGAATAAATGAAAATACCAGTTTGAACAATACTGGACCTATAACTGAGCCCTGAGTGACGTGTTCACTTCAAACCAGCTAGATATGAAATTTCCTTGCCTTACTCTCTGCAATCTACCACAAAGCCAATTAGCCACCTGGCGAACAATGTATGGATTAACTTTGTGTTTGGGCCTGGCATCAGTGACAGCAGACTGAGGGGCACTGTCCAAGGCCTTAGACAAATCCAAATTGACCATCACTACAAACATGCCCATGTCTAATGCAATTGTTACTGGATCATAAAAATCAACTAAATTAGTGAACGTAGAACTTTATTTGTGAAACCATGTTGAGTGAGGTTCATTAAACAACCCTGAAAGTCTTGATTAAGAAAGGAAAGCAGAAACCCCTCAAAACTCTTTCCCACCTATGAAGTCAGACTGGTAGGTCTATAATTACTTATAGTGCCTGTTGGGCACGCCTTATGAATTGGAATTATATCTGCAAGTTTCCAAGTGGCAGAAACAATACCAGAATACAAGAGGTTATTTAAAAAATTGAGTGATAGCAGCAGAAATATTTATTGCAATATGCCCAGAAAATGCCCGGAATATTATCAGGTCCCATACCACTACCCAGTTTAATACAGCTCAAAGATGCACGTACTATCATCTTCCATTAAAACTTTACCATCAGAAATGTCATCAAACAGAGAAGCATCTTCTGCCAAGAAGTCCTCAATGAATAAGTTAGTTTGCCAATATTTCTCCAGCATTCAGCACTTCACCTCGAACAGAAATTGATCCAGAGGATCTAACCTTATTACCAATATATCTGACATAAGAATAAAATTTGTTAGACCTAGGGCTACTAACTAAAGTATGTTTAAATTTACTTTTTACTAATCTAAAAAGAGACATTTAAGAGTCTGGAGACTAAATTATAGGCCCATTTTAAATCATTTCACTTGAACCTCTTTCAGAGCCTAAATTTCTTCCTCTTTTTTTTCTCAGAAGTTAGTATGACCGGTATTCCACCATGGAGGTGTAGTCCTCTGTACACTGCTAGTTATTGTGTTACATCCAGACAAAAGAACTTCAGAAACGTTTTCAGATTCCTGCCATTTATTCACATTATTTACCTCAGAAGAATTAAATTCCGTAGAATTTAATTGATTAATAATATTCAGATTAAATAGCTTAGACTTATGAAAAATAATCTTTTGTTGATTTATGCAAAAAGCTTTAGTTATATTAAATTCAAAAGATGAGTGATCTGAATTGCCTAATGGGCACAGTTGATAATATCAGAAATTTTCTGTGGAATATTTGTAGGTGAGACATTTAAGATGTTATTTGATCTGGTAGGAAAATTATTCATCTGAGTCAAATTTTATAACATAAATCGTACAATTCCTCCACCAACATTGTCAGTGTTGTACCATTAGGTCAACTGATCAGGTTATCAAAAGTCATAAATTGATCAAGCCATTGATATACTACAGGTGATCATTGCTTGATACTGGCTTTTATAGCAAACTAACAAGTCAAGTGGGAGACCAGAGTCAGCAGCTAATACTTCCACAAAAATCAATTCTGAACTATAGTGCACTTCCAGCACCCTAACATTTAGCAATTGGGCCACAAAAATAACCACTCTACCTCCTATCCTATTATTTCTCAAGCAGCTAAATGAATGGTATCCAGGAAGTTGTATTCCTTCATAGTTCCCATATTCAGTAATAACAACCAAGTCCTATTTTTCACGGAGGAAATTACATTTAGTTCATTTATTTTATTAGACAAACTTTAAGCATTAGCATGACATACCTTTAGTAAACTGGGGTGTCTAGCATGCTTGTAACTAACCTTAATTCCTGGGCAAAACAAAAAAAAAAGTTCCACAATACCAACTAGTTTCAAACATAATAATTTACCACCTAAATAATTAAAATGATACAGAGCTTGCCCAAATAAACTAGTGTTACTCATAAATTTATCCCAGGAATTAATAAAATCAATGTCCTTTTAAATACACCAGTAATGTAACCATTTATCGAATAGCATTGATTTTGTGAACATGTAATCTAATAAGGCTAGTGAGAGCAAAATTTCTGAAAAGCAAACATTGAATTTGTTTTTTTAAACAAACCTCTGAAATACTCTCAGTCAGCCATCCTAGACATGTAAAAGTGAGGGATCACTGACTGAACATTTGCACCTGCATGTATAATTACTGAGCTCTAGGTTGATAGATCTTTTCTCTATCAATATGACAAGGCCTGTGTAAATGCCTTGGAGTTTACATTCTTCTAAAATAGAAGCTGCTACATTCTCTCTCTATCAATACTAACAAGTGGTCTAATACTTTTCCTAATCATCGAGTCACCTATAGCTAACATGCCAGCTGGATGGTTCATCTCATCCCTTATATTTACTGTATCAGTTCTAAAGTTACCTCCAAGTGCTCTTTCTCCGATTTATTTAAGGCTGACTCAGACTGTCTGGTGTCATCATAACCATTGTTTCTTGTACTCTTTTGTATGCTGATGTCATCTGCCCTTTTCCAAAAATCTAATTCAGTCTGCATCAACGATTTTTTGACAAGACTATTCTGTTGTTTAGTAAGCTCTGTCTGAGCCCCCGTGTCCATTGTGAGTGCTTTTCTGAATAAAAATGCATGATTTCCCAAGGTATCTGTGTTATAACTGGAATTATTCTTCTGCATATAGGAACTAATATCTATATGAGAACCCTACGAAATCATAAGAACATTTGTATTAGCCCTGCTTTGTTCACAAAGCTTTGTACCTTAAATCCAAGTTATCACTTATTAAAAATTCACAATCAACAATGTGATGACAACTCTTTCCTCAAACCCTTCTGTTCCATAGTTGTCAGTCAGCTCAACATATTTAACACATTTATTTATGTCTGAGTCTACTAAATTCTGTGGGAGTGTGCTATACAATGCTTTTCATCAATCAGTGATGGCAGCCAGAAATTAGTTTTATCTGTCCCTTTAAAACCAAACTTACAAGTAACTAAAAAAATGCCGAAGATCTGCTACACTATTGCATCTTTTGCACAATTTGATGGGGCCATTTGCTGGTGCACTTGCTTAAATAGCACGCACGTGCACGTGCGCGCATACACACACTCACACACACACACACACACACACACACACACACACACACACACACACACACACACACACACACACACACACACACACATACACACACACACACACACACACACACACACACACACACTTTAAAGGAGTAGCAAGGAAAGAAACTTTCTAATGAATAAACTACAAAGAAACTCTGATAGTATGGTGTTCTATGACATTTTCAAATGTAGTTTTCTCTTCTTCTCAAGTTTCTCTGACAATATCTAATAGTGCATGAGGGTGTCTGTCATAGTAATGCAAAAGTACTTAAACCAGTTGAGGCTTGTAGGGCTTGTAACCCTTATCTAATGGAGACTAGGAGGAGTAGTATTAACTTGCTCCAGTTCTTATCACCTTCCTCAATATCTTTTCTTATCATGGACATTAGTATTTGTTTAAGATGCTACAATAATCCGGCCATCTGGAGATAATACCTTGAGGTTCTTAGCTCTTTGGCCTTGAACATTAGCATAGCTGGTAATTTATTATCGTCCTAAAGGGAGTCTCCTGATCCGTGAGTATATCCTTATTTGGAAACTAATGAGGCTGGGTCCCTAGCTATAGATTTAGCATTATCACTACATATTTGGATGGTTTCAACTTATTTAGTTGCATAGTGCAAAATAACCAAAATATATTGAAATTCATTGCAGAAGTTTAGCGATGGTCCATAAATGTCCATTGCAACACATTCAAATGGCTCTTCATTGATAGGTACTGTAAGTACTATATTTCTAAAGCCTGGGTAAAGAGCTGTCTTCTGGAACTCAGGGCGTTCATCACCAATGTTCTTAACATCTTTCATCACTCTAACACAGCTAGACCTTAGTAGAATCCCTGATTTAGGGGTGTCCATTCCTAGGAGACCTAAGCAGATGAATATGTGCTAATCTCATCATTAGGTTTCTGAATGTCTTTGACACCAAAGTTGACGTATTACTTTTCCTTATTTATGCCATTTATCAATTCACTTTATAGCTCCAGGTATGGGTTATAAAGAAGAAGTAACAATGTATGTGCCACAGAGTGAAAGTCATAAAGTATGGGTTACAATGAGGAAGTAACAAAGTATGGACTGAAGAGGGGAGTAACAAAGTATGGTTCACAAAGGGGAAGTAACAAATTATGGTTTACGTAGGAGAAGTAACACGGTAGGGGTTACACAGGGAAAGTAACACAGTATGGGTGACACAGGTGGAGTAACTACAGAATCATTAGGGGGGTTTGGGGTTTTGGAGTAATGGTTAAGGTATTTATCTCACAGACACAAGGTACAGGATCTGATTCTCACCTTTAAAAGGGAAATTGGCTAGGCTTAAAATGGCCTGCAAAGACGCTACCATAGTACTTACTCTGTGAGTGTACCAGTGGCATTGAACTGACTAGGGCTCAAAAAGACTTGTCTATCACCTGGTAACAACTTATGAACATAAGAACATCTTGTTCAGATTCGTCCATACAACCTCAACTATATTTCATCTTCCCACCATGCCATTTTAAAATATAACTGGCTTATGTGAAGGTCAGCTAACTCTGTGGTTTTCTGAAGGTCATGATGTCTTGAGGTAGAAGGCACTGCCCCCCACCCTACCAACACAGGTACTGGGGTCTCAGTATTTTACTCTTCAATTAGAAATAGCAACTCCTCCAATTCACTGATGTCACCTGACATTGCTGTATCTCATTTATCTAACTTTCTCATTCCCTTTTTTATGAAACTGTTGCACAAAGACCTCTTTCTTTTGCTTATAGTTCCTATATTTTGACACAGTAAGAATGTTGTTATGGCTCTGCTAAACATATTTTTGTTCCTTAGTATAAGCTACTTTGTCTTGTTTCTTTTATCATCTTTGTTGATCTTCCTGTGTGTCCAGATGAGTGGACAACACATTCTCAAATGTTTTGGCCTTCTTTACGTTGCTCTACATATGCAAAGGATTTACCTGTAATTGTACTGTTTGCCTTACTCATACAGTACACACAGTCTCCTTTTTAAGGATTCAGTGTTGCACTGACATACATGGATTTGTAATTCTAGCAAAGTAATGTTTTTCCCTCTTTAACTTCCCTGGAGAAATCTACTCCATTTGTTTGCCCTGAGCTGAACATCAGCTGCCTGGCTACATCATTTTTTCCTTGAGTGTCCCCAGTAATATACCTTACAGATGGGACAGTACCAATATTGGGCTGACAAGGGAAAGTAGAGCAGATGACACAGTGTTCCCAGTAATACACCTCACAGATGAGACAGTACCAATATTGGGCTGACAAGGGAAAGTACTGCAGATGCACAGTGTCAGACAGTACCAATATCGGGCCGGCAAGGGAACATAGAGCAGATGCCCCAGTGTCCCCTGTAATATACCTCACAGATGGGACAGTACCAATATCAGACTGACAAGAGAAAGTAGAGAAGATGCTCCAGTGTCCCCAGTAATATACCTCACAGATGAGACAGTACCAATATCGGGCTAACAAGGGATAGTAGAGCAGATGAGCCTGCAGCATCACATACAGTGGGCTGTGTACAACAAGGAGGACTTATTGGTATGCCATAACAAAGAGGGGCTAGTGATGTCATACACATATCACCACATACATCAGCTAGCTCCACCCACTCAGATGCCACTGTTTTAATGGTAATCTGTCCCACAGTTGTGGCACTTGCTATCACACGTGATTTGCCTTCATCACAAGCAGAAACCCATCCCAGAGTAGGCACACCAACAAAGTCACTCTTTCCAACCCTTCCTTCCTCAACTCCTCCAATACATACTGAAATCTTTCTTATTGTTATATTTCTCCTTTGCAACACTCACCTGCTGCTTAAAATTCTCCACTTCTTGTGTATTTCTGTTCTAGCTGGGCAGAAAATTTAAAAACTTGGGTCAAGTTGTTCATTTTCCATACTTTCTAACTTCATTTTCTAAGAATGCAGTCTTTCAGTATGTGCTCTCTTCTCTTCAGTTCTGCTTGTAACTTCATCTTTTTGCTTTGCAGCATTTTAGGCTGCAATGACATGCCTCCTGCCTGCTTTTCAAAACATCTAGGTTACATTATTTTAGTGTGCAAGTCCTTTCCTTCTAGTGGTTCTTTTCTTGCAGGCTGCTCTGGTAGGGCTGTGTTCTGAAAAAGCTCTTTAAGTGGTGTATATTGTTCCCCTTTTTGTATTCGGCAAACAGGCAGACAGAGTCTGAAAGATATTTATTATAACAAAAACAAATGATAAAACGGTGAGCACTTTCATGCACTTAATAGATTTCTTCAGACCCTTCCAAGTTCAACCCTGTATATGTCATACCATTAACTAAGAGTTCAGCGCAAATCTGTTCTTACCTTTGAGGTTACAGATGTAACTAAAGGATGCCTCGCAGTTTTCCTTAGGGAAGCTAATTTGGATTCATAGTTAGCTTTGGAAGACTTCACTAGGAGTCTTATTTGTTTGTTTAAGCTGAGGAGGGAGTGTTTCCAGTCTTAAGAAAATTACTTCCTACTCTTAGACAGCAATTTCTTTCTCCCATTGTATAGCCTATTAATGGCAATTGTCAATCAGGCAGGTTTGCTTTTCCTTGAAAATCTTGGTTTGGTTCTATCAGGTACAGCAGAGTCAATACAATTGTACAGGTGCTCGTATAAAACATTGGTGTATAACTCAGCATTAGTGTCTGCTCCATCAGTGGGGGAGGGGTTATGAATCACATAAGAGGTTGTAATTGGCCTTGGAGGAGTTTTTTTAGTCTAGTTGTTGCTAAGGGGAGGGGTCTTATGTTATAGTTACTTCTAGCAGTACTGATTTGTGGTCAGATCTCAACAGGGATGGCAACATTCTGGGGGTGGTGCAGCAGAGTCCCCCATGCTGGTGAGCACCAGATCCAGGATCTTTGAGCTCCTTGTGGGTGTATCAGCCAGCTGGTCCAGGGCATTGGAGTTAATAAAGTCTAGGAACCTTAGGGCAAGTGAGTTAGAACACGTATAATTTACCCAGTTAATGGCTGGGTAATTAAAGTCATCCAAAACCAGGGTGTCTAGCTGTATCTTGATTGAATCAAGTAGATCCATGTAGGCTGAGTGGATGCCCTGATTCATGGAGGGGGTCCTATAGCTGACAATGACCTGAAGAGGGGTCTTACCTGCAGTTAATTGCACCTGAATTAATTCAAGGGAATCATGCTGTTTAATAAATCTGGAGGTGTATTTATCTTTAATGAATATTAATACACCACCTCCTTTAGTTCTGACACCTTCAGTTTATGGTCTGAATGTGTGGAATAAAATGTAACCTGGTATAGCTGGAGGGCTTTCCACAGCCTTAAACCAGGTCTCAGTGACTGCACAAATGTCAGCATCTTCCAGAGTGAGGACTGCTTCCAGTGAGTGCACTTTCTGGTTTAGACTCCTAGAATTTAGCAGCATAACCTTGAGATTGTTTTTAGAGGGTATTTTCACATCAGGAATTTTGTTCTTGTGGCATTGCCTAAAAAAGGTACTATAGGAGTGCAAAGAGCCTTAATCAGTAACTGAAATCCCAAGAGTGACAGACAAAGACCATTTCTGGAAAAGTATCAAGGTCTATCGATCATCTCATCCCAGGCTGACAGATACTGGAACCCCTTAGAATGACACCAAAAACTAAGCTAATTGTTGAAGTCATCATTTTTTGTTTGTATTGAGGTATCATCCTAGGCAAAGGTAAAATGCTGCATAAGGCTAGGGACATACCTGCCAGAGACACATAATCAGATAGCTCAGTCATGTCTCTCTTCATATAGTCCAGTGAGGTATGTCTCAAGTCATTCACACCAATGGACTATGATGGAGTCATAACAATGCCTGTTGTTGAGAGACTTGAGTGCGTGTGTGATGCGGTGGATTCTGGCAGATGACAGACAGCTGACCATAACTTTATCCTTATCCAACCTGGTGAGAGGAACATCTGTGTGTCTCACAGGTGATTTGCCTATGACTAAGATGTTTGTTTTTGTGTTATGCCTTAGGGGCTTGACTGGTAAGACACTGGTGTGTGATATATTTTGTGTACTATGTTCTGCAGAGGATTTATTATGTGACTTGTGCTTGTGTTTGTGTTTGGGAGATCTCTGATGTTTAGGTAAGCTTCTGGTAAGTACCTCCGCATATGTAGGTTTATGTGTTGTTGGTTTGGTAGGTGCAGAAGGTGAGGTGTGCATGCTGACAACCTGCTTAGTATCAGATTGACTGGGGAGTGAGAGAGCCTGGATTCTAGGTTCGTGATACAGATGCATCTCTCACATAATGAATTTCTGTGGACCAGAAGAAGTGGGTTGTCAGTGTACATGAGGCAATTGCTACATTGTGTCAGGATGCCCATATTGACTGGGCTGGCTGAAGAAACTGTGGGAAATTGTCCATCCATAATGCTAGGTAAGTTGATATTGTAAGAAAATAGGGACAAGACAGGAAGGACCAGGAAAGTAGAGGACAGGAGAAGTGTACAAAAAATATGAAGGGCTACTGGGTAGGATCTGTGTTGGTAGCTCAGGACCTTCACTGAATGTATCACCTGTCAGTGAGGGACAATTGTGAGAACTCACTGATGGAGCACCAGCAGAGTACTAAGAGGAAAATGTGCAGGCAAAAGTGTTTGTATCTATAGTGGACAACAGTGCTCAATGCTGCTCAATGTTCAGGCAGAAGTGTTTGTATCTATAACGGACAACAGTGCTCAATGCTGCTCAATGTGCAGGCAGAAGTGTTTGTATCTATAATGGACAACAGTGCTCAATGCTGCTCAATGTGCAGGCAGAAGTGTTTGTATCTATAACGGACAACAGTGCTCAATGCTGCTCAATGTGCAGGCAGAAGTGTTTGTATCTATAACCGACAACAGTGCTCAATGCTGCTCAATGTGCAGGCAGAAGTGTTTGTATCTATAACTGACAACAGTGCTCAATGCTGCTCAATGTGCAGGCAGAAGTGTTTGTATCTATAACGGACAACAGTGCTCAATGCTGCTCAATGTGCAGGCAGAAGTGTTTGTATCTATAACGGGCAACAGTGCTCAATGCTGCTCAATGTGCAGGCAGAAGTGTTTGTATCTATAATGGACAACAGTGCTCAATGCTGCTCAATGTGCAGGCAGAAGTGTTTGTATCTATAATGGACAACAGTGCTCAATGCTGCTCAATGTGCAGGCAGAAGTGTTTCTATCTATAACTGACAACAGTGCTCAATGCTGCTCAGTAGTGAGCAATGTGTGAACAAGCACAAACCCACTCAAATGTGGTGCTTAGTGTCCTTAGTGATGCCATTGACTTAGCTACTGTGACCATCCTTTCAGCTGCAGCCACTATGGTCTATAGTAACTACTCTATTGTGGTCATCTTGGCACAGGTGTCCACACACAGATTTACTCATAAATTCCTAGTACAGCACAAGGCTGTTTATCTCTCTCACTCTCTTTGTGGAATCATGCTCAAATTGGAAAGCAACAGGTGTAGTCTCAGGACTTTGGCATTAATGCCTTCAGGAACCCAGCAATGTGGAAGATTAAAGCAGATGGGGCAACCAGTCTGCATGAAAAATAATGTAAATTATTATATACAGAAAAATAACATAGGATCTTTGAAAACAAAGTCTTGTGATTTAAGTAAATGGAGAGCATGTGTCTTTACCTTAGTCTTATACTGCCAGGAAATAACCTGTTTTGCTAGGTGTGATAATGTGAGGTGGTGCCAGCTGTGCCAGGAGAAGTAGAGCAATGGATGTGTAACATATGCCAGCATAGCTAGCTGAAGTTCTGTAAAGAATTATATGTCATATTTATATCAAACTGATTTGTATATCAAACTGATTTGTATAAGTGCTTTTTTTTCTATATTTCTAGATATATTTTCTTTTCAATATTTCTTCTCCCTCTCTACCAACATGGTCTATTTTTACAATTTATTTTGTAAGTGCTTTGTTTTCTGATGATATACTGTAAACTTACATTTCTTTTGAATTTATAAGAATTGCTAATGTACATTTTTTTGAATTGATAAGAATTGTTAATGTTCATTATTGCATTAATATTTTGTTGCCTTGTACAAGTATACAAGGCAACAAAATATTATATATTTACAAACAAAATATTTTATATTTACGCTAATATATGTACTTATGTATCCAAATTCTCAATACTGCTATGTAAACTATGTTGTTTGTTTTATGTATGGATCTTTTCTCCTTGGGTCTCCACTGAAAATGGGCCACAAGTCCAGTGGACTAACCTGGTTATCAAAAGACAAATAAATAAATGCATTTGAAAAGCTGCCTGTTTTAAAAATACACCAACAGTGGGTCTTGCTGGACAGAAAAGAAATACACCTGTATGTCCGACTGCATTGTAACTGCATATATTGCAACCGAGGATACTGGAAGGGAAGAGGTTAATCTCAGTCCAGCCAACGTTGAAAAATAGTCTGAAATTAAATTACCTGGTTTAGGTCATAAAGATTGTATGTTACAGTTCTGATTGTAGCCAGAGACAAAATGTATGTAAAAACCAGGACTAGGAATCCTACTCTATTGTCCTTAGTGGTGAACTAATTGCTATCCTGGAAGGGTGGAAGTTTTTGAAATGGTTTTATAGTTTCCAGTTGCTATAACACATCTTATTAAAGCTCTATGTGTGTCTATGGTAACACATATGTGCAAGATTCTGGCTCAGTTTCTCATAAAGGAGGTAGTGTGGGAGCCAGTAGTCAAGTGATCAGATGTATGTGATGGCATTCTGTAATCCAGCACTGAAATGATGTTTTAATACTAGATGAGACAGAAGTCTCAGGACACTCTGTTTTTGAAACCTGACAATGAAGGATCATTCACCCACTTCATCTTGCCTTACTTTAAGTAACCAGAGAATAGTAATTCTTTAGATCAGTCAGGAAATATAGTGAGATTAGTTAGGTACTGTTTTTCAGTATCTGTGTGAATCTATCTAGCTGTGTGATTTTTATTATTTCTTGTTATTGAAACTCTGGTGTTTATTGTAAATAGATATTTAGTATTTTTGTTCTTTTATTATTTATTATTAAATATGCTTACATTTTTCATTGTGGCTGGTCTTTTAGAGAATATTTTAACTTTTGAGAGTACTTATATTTATTTGGTGATACTGCGGCATGTCCTGAAAGCCTTGCTGCATTGTCAAATACTACTATTTGTATTAGTATTACTTTTACTCAGTATAATTGGGTACTCTTGTAAGAGCCTTAGAGTAGCTGGCTTTGGAGTGTTCTGGTGGCAGTATCTCCCTTATAGTCTGGGCAGAAGGGGCATAGCTGGTAAATCTGTTCTAGCTTTTCCAAGGTGTGTGTGTGAAAATCAAATCTAAAAGAGTGTGTGTGTGTGTGTGTGTGTGTGTGTGTGTGTGTGTGTGTGTGTGTGTGTGTGTGTGTGTGTGTGTGTGTGTGTGTGTGTGTGTGTCAGCTACTTGGAGCAGGGACAAAGAGCACTCATTTCACAGGGAGGGTGGTAGAGGACTTGGCATGGAACACTCAGCTGAGCATTCAAATCTACAGATGTAGCCAGTGTGGAGTCTTATTTGGGGCCTGGTGTGTGAGAGAGAGAGAGAGAGAGAGACCTAGTCCCAGGATGGGGAGTGTGTTCCCTGTGTGCCCTTAAGGGAAATTGAATTTGGTGCAGAGAGCAACATCTGCAAATAATGTGCATATCTGTCTTTGTTCCAAGTGAACCTTCATCACCGGTGTCAATGGTGAGAATTGAGGCTCCTTGAATACTGGCCCAGAGGAACATCACACTAGGTTTGCTTATCAGAAAATACATGCATATTCATGAAAGACTTATTTTGTAGATATTTGCATGCTAAATAACTTTTGCACTTAGAGTATCTGATTGTCTTGTGTTATTTTGGTGGTATTCAGTTTTGTAGACAGTAACATGGCATGCAGAGATAAAGTGCTGAGTGTCACAGGTGACCCACATTCAGTTAATAGCTTAGGTGCCAGTAGGAGCTGGGCAGGGGAGGGTAGGAGTGAGCTGTCACTGCTGGCTTACCCATCCTTGTGGAAGCAAAAATGAGTACACTGCCAAAGTAGCTGAAGTAAGACAGCAGGTACTGTCATCAAGTGAAGTTTTCCCCTAAGTATTTACTGCTATAATACTTCTTCTTTCATCTTGTGGATGACTGTCTCTAGTCTGATTTGGGCTGTACATATTTGAGTCGGCCTGTGTGGGCTTGTTACCAGCTACCCTAACTGCACATTACTTTGTTTGACATAAATAATATAGCACTGGAGATCATGGAGAGGAGGCAAATTACCTGTCCTTCTATTACCAGACCTCTAGCACTTGGTATCCTAAGGCAGAGTAAGAACTTACTCATGCTCACTATCACCCCCAGCAGGGTGCAAGGGAGTTACTGGGTTCACTGGAAACTTAAATATACACACAGCAGTCTCAACCAAATAGGCAGTCTGAGTCCATTCAATCCACTGTGTACCACATCTAGCCTTGTGCTTTAAGTAAGTGTTAAAGATATCCAGTCTTCTGCATATATTTTAACCTGCATAGTGACTAGTCTGAAGACAAGTGATTCAGTGTCCTAGTTTGCAAGCAATAGACTTATAGTCTGTAAACCTTCCTCCATGGACATCCTGCTGGTCAGTTTTTACTCTCTCCTTCCTAACAGACACTGACATTTACTCCTACTGCTCAAACTATTTCTTTCTCTTATAACTTTCTTCACTTCTTCTAGATGTGTTACTCCCATTATTTATATTCTCCTGACTTTCTTTAGTGGAACTGCATGCCTTCAAGGAAGTCATCCTTGATCTCCCCCCTTCCTTTCTTATTTCTTCTTGCCTGAGACAGTTATTAAACCAACTTCCACTCTGAGCTAGTATTTGTGTACAGTCAACATTGTCAACAATCAACTGCATTGTCCCTTTTACTTATCTCTCAGCAGATCTGTGGCTGTTTATGTTAAGTCAGTAATTGTTTTCTCTGTCTCATCACAAGTTTTCAACCCGCTTCATTCACCCTTGCTAACACTTGGGGTCACTCTGCTCCCCTACCCTACACCCAAATCTCACCCACCCCCTTACTCTACATTTATACTTCCATAGCACCACCTATATATTCCTCTAAGCAATACCATCAGTTCCCTCCAATAGGGAAGCAATCAATACAATCCCTCCCAACAGTAACAGCCACTCTAGTTTACCAAACAAGACTATCTCAAAAATTGCATTAATCCTTGCCTCCAATAACTGTCAAAGTACATCTCTACAAGTAACCCACTACCCTCCTAACATTTTGATCCTAATTTACAACAAAGATAAAACCCAAGTTAAATAAGATGCCCCTAAGTCAGATTATTTTACTATTTCCCCTCAGTCTACTAGCCTTTATCACCAGTTATCACATCCACCTCCTTCAGATACTTAAGACTTCATTCAGTCCTCACAAAGAATATCAACATCTACCCAGCCTGTCTTTCTCCATAACACCCTTTCTGTAGAAACAAACCACATCTGATTTATTTTTCCATAAATATTTTAAAACTAAGCATCCAAATTTATGATCAAATATCAAGCCAAGATTAAAATATAACTGGCCACACTCTTCCTTGTGTAAAATATCAATTAAAAAAATTAGCAGGGATACTCACCCCAACCCTGCTCCCACTGTTCATAAAACCATCACTTGCAACCCCAAAATAAACCAATCACCTAATACATCTCAGCAAAAACAGAACCCAAACCCACCTTACTAAACATGAACCCAAACTCACCTTACTAAACATGAACCCAAACTCACCTTACTAAACATGAACCTAAACTCACCTTACTAAACATGAACCTAAACTCACCTTACTAAACATGAACCTAAACTCACCTTACTAAACATGAACCCAAACTCACCTTACTAAACATGAACCTAAACTCATCTTACTAAACATGAACCTAAACTCACCTTACTAAACATGAACTTAAACTCACCTTACTAAACATGAACCCAAACTCGCCTTACTAAACATGAACCCAAACTCACCTTACTAAACATGAACCTAAACTCACCTTACTAAACCAGAACCCAAACTCACCTTACTAAACATGAACCCAAACTCACCTTACTAAACATGAACCTAAACTCACCTTACGAAATATGAGCCTAAACTCACCTTACTAAACATGAGCCTAAACTCACCTTACTAAACATGAACCTAAACTCACCTTACTAAACCAGAACCCAAACTCACCTTACGAAATATGAACCTAAACTCGCCTTACGAAATATGAGCCTAAACTCACCTTACTAAACATGAACCTAAACTCACCTTACTAAACATGAACCCAAACTCACCTTACTAAACATGAACCCAAACTCACCTTACTAAACATGAACCCAAACTCACCTTACTAAACATGAACCCAAACTCACCTTACTAAACATGAATCTAAACTCACCTTACTAAACATGAACCTAAACTCACCTTACTAAACCAGAACCCAAACTCACTTTACGAAATATGAACCTAAACTCACCTTACAAAATATGAGCCTAAACTCACCTTACTAAACATGAACCTAAACTCACCTTACTAAACATGAACCCAAACTCACCTTACTAAACATGAACCCAAACTCACCTTACTAAACATGAACCCAAACTCACCTTACTAAATATGAACCTAAGAAGTATGTGCAATAAAATCCATGACATACATGCTTACCTTGTCACATGCACTCCTGATGTAGTCATGGTACTGACACCTGGTTAAAAACAAAATAAAGGATAATGAGATTCCCCCCCGATACAATAAAGGATAATGAGATCCCCCCCAATGCAATAAAGGATAATGAGATCCCCCCCGATACAATAAAGGATAATGAGATCCCCCCCGATACAATAAAGAATAATGAGATCCCCCCCGATACAATAAAGGATAATGAGATCACCCCCCCAATGCAATAAAGGATAATGAGATCACCCCGATACAATAAAGGATAATGAGATCACCCCGATGCAATAAAGGATAATGAGACCCTCCCTGATACAATAAAGGATAATGAGATCCCCCCCCCGATACAATAAAGGATAATGAGATCCCCCTGATACAATAAAGGATAATGAGATCCCTCGATACAATAAAGGATAATGAGATCCCCAGATACAATAAAGGATAATGAGATCCCCGATACAATAAAGGATAATGAGATCCCCGATACAATAAAGGATAATGAGATCACCCCCCCAATGCAATAAAGGATAATGAGATCCTCCTCCCCGATACAATAAAGGATAATGAGATCCCCCCAGATACAATAAAGGATAATGAGATCACCCCCCGATGCAATAAAGGATAATGAGACCCCCCGATACAATAAAGGATAATGAGATCCCCCTGATACAATAAAGGATAATGAGATCCCCCTGATACAATAAAGGATAATGAGATCCCCCCGATACAATAAAGGATAATGAGATCCCCCCAGATACAATAAAGGATAATGAGATCCCCCCAATACAATAAAGGATAATGAGACCCCCCGATACAATAAAGGATAATGAGATCGCCCCCAATGTAATAAAGGATAATGAGATCCCCCCCTGATACAATAAAGGATAATGAGATCACCCCAGATACAATAAAGGATAATGAGATCCCCACAGATACAATAAAGGATAATGAGATCTCCCCCGATACAATAAAGGATAATGAGATCCCCCCATACAATAAAGGATAATGAGACCCCTCCAATACAATAAAGGATACTGAGACCCCCCCGATACAATAAAGGATAATGAGATCCCCCCAATACAATAAAGGATAATGAGATCCCCCCGATACAATAAAGGATAATGAGATCCCCCGGATACAATAAAGGATAATGAGATCCCCCATACAATAAAGGATAATGAGACCCCCCGATACAATAAAGAATAATGAGATCCCCCACAATGCAATAAAGGATAATGAGATCCCCCCCGATACAATAAAGGATAATGAGATCCCCCCAGATACAATAAGGATAATGAGACCCCCAGACACAATAAACGATAATGAGATCACCCCGATACAATACAGGATAATGAGATCCCCAGGATACAATAAAGGATAATGAGATCCCCGATACAATAAAGGATAATGAGATCCCCGATACAATAAAGGATAATGAGACCCCCGATACAATAAAGGATAATGAGATCCCCAATGCAATAAAGGATAATGAGATCCCCGATACAATAAAGGATAATGAGATCCCCGATACAATAAAGGATAATGAGACCCCCGATACAATAAAGGATAATGAGATCCCCGATACAATAAAGGATAATGAGATCCCCGATACAATAAAGGATAATGAGATCCCCGATACAATAAAGGATAATGAGACCCCCGATACAATAAAGGATAATGAGATCCCCTCGATACAATAAACGATAATGAGATCCCCGATACAATAAAAGATAATGAGATCACCCCGATACAATAAAGGATAATGAGCTCCCCAGGATACAATAAAGGATAATGAGATCCCCGATACAATAAAGGATAATGAGATCATCCCCGATACAATAAAGGATAATGAGACCCCCCCGATACAATAAAGGATAATGAGACCCCCCCGATACAAAAAAGGATAATGAGATCATCCCCCAATACAATAAAGGATAATGAGATCCCCCCGATACAATAAAGGATAATGAGATCACCCCCTGATACAATAAAGGATAATAAGATCATCCCCCCAGATACAATAAAGGATAATGAGATCACCCCCGATGCAATAAAGGATAATGAGACCCTCCCCGATACAATAAAGGATAATGAGATCCCCCCCGATACAATAATGAGATCCCCCCCGATACAATAAAGGATAATGAGATCCCCCCCGATACAATAAAGGATAATGAGATCCCCAGATACAATAAAGGATAATGAGATCCCCGATACAATAAAGGATAATGAGATCCCCGATACAATAAAGGATAATGAGATCATCCCCCTAATGCAATAAAGGATAATGAGATCCTCCTCCCCGATACAATAAAGGATAATGAGATCCCCCCAGATACAATAAAGGATAATGAGATCCCCCCAGATACAATAAAGGATAATGAGACCCCCCCGATACAATAAAGGATAATGAGATCCCCCCCGATACAATAAAGGATAATGAGATCCCCCTGATACAATAAAGGATAATGAGATCCCCCCGATACAATAAAGGATAATGAGATCCCCCCAATGTAATAAAGGATAATGAGATCCCCCCAGATACAATAAAGGATAATGAGATCACCCCCGATACAATAAAGGATAATGAGATCCCTCCCGATACAATAAAGGATAATGAGATCCCCCCGATACAATAAAGGATAATGAGATCACCCCCCCAATGCAATAAAGGATAATGAGATCCTCCTCCCCGATACAATAAAGGATAATGAGAACCCACCCGATACAATAAAGGATAATGAGATCCCCCGATACAATAAAGGATAATGAGATCCCCCGATACAATAAAGGATAATGAGATCCCCTGATACAATAAAGGATAATGAGATCATCCCCGATACAATAAAGGATAATGACATCATCCCCCGATACAATAAAGGATAATGAGATCCCCGATACAATAAAGGATAATGAGATCCCCGATACAATAAAGGATAATGAGACCCCCAATACAATAAAGGATAATGAGATCCCCAATACAATAAAGGATAATGAGATCCCCGATACAATAAAGGATAATGAGATCCCCAGATACAATAAAGGATAATGAGATCCCCACAGATACAATAAAGGATAATGAGATCATCCCCGATACAATAAAGGATAATGAGATCATCCCCCAATACAATAAAGGATAATGAGACCCCCCCGATACAATAAAGGATAATGAGATCATCCCCGATACAATAAAGGATAATGAGATCCCCCAATACAATAAAGGATAATGAGATCCCCGATACAATAAAGGATAATGAGATCCCCAGATACAATAAAGGATAATGAGATCCCCGATACAATAAAGGATAATGAGATCCCCGATACAATAAAGGATAATGAGATCCCCGATACAATAAGGATAATGAGATCCCCGATACAATAAAGGATAATGAGATCCCCGATACAATAAAGGATAATGAGATCCCCAGATACAATAAAGGATAATGAGATCCCCGATACAATAAAGGATAATGAGATCCCCGATACAATAAAGGATAATGAGATCCCCGATACAATAAAGGATAATGAGATCCCCGATACAATAAAGGATAATGAGATCCCCGATACAATAAAGGATAATGAGATCCCCCGATACAATAAAGGATAATGAGATCCCCGATACAATAAAGGATAATGAGATCCCCGATACAATAAAGGATAATGAGATCCCCGATACAATAAAGGATAATGAGATCCCCGATACAATAAAGGATAATGAGATCCCCGATACAATAAAGGATAATGAGATCCCCGATACAATAAAGGATAATGAGATCCCCGATACAATAAAGGATAATGAGATCCCCGATACAATAAAGGATAATGAGATCCCCCGATACAATAAAGGATAATGAGATCCCCGATACAATAAAGGATAATGAGATCCCCGATACAATAAAGGATAATGAGATCCCCCGATACAATAAAGGATAATGAGATCCCCGATACAATAAAGGATAATGAGATCCCCAGATACAATAAAGGATAATGAGATCCCCGATACAATAAAGGATAATGAGATCCCCGATACAATAAAGGATAATGAGATCCCCGATACAATAAAGGATAATGAGATCCCCCGATACAATAAAGGATAATGAGATCCCCGATACAATAAAGGATAATGAGATCCCCGATACAATAAAGGATAATGAGATCCCCGATACAATAAAGGATAATGAGATCCCCGATACAATAAAGGATAATGAGATCCCCAGATACAATAAAGGATAATGAGATCCCCGATACAATAAAGGATAATGAGATCCCCGATACAATAAAGGATAATGAGATCACCCCGATACAATAAAGGATAATGAGATCCCCGATACAATAAAGGATAATGAGATCCCCGATACAATAAAGGATAATGAGATCCCCCGATACAATAAAGGATAATGAGATCCCCGATACAATAAAGGATAATGAGATCCCCCGATACAATAAAGGATAATGAGATCCCCGATACAATAAAGGATAATGAGATCCCCGATACAATAAAGGATAATGAGATCCCCGATACAATAAAGGATAATGAGATCCCCGATACAATAAAGGATAATGAGATCCCCGATACAATAAAGGATAATGAGATCCCCCGATACAATAAAGGATAATGAGATCCCCGATACAATAAAGGATAATGAGATCCCCCGATACAATAAAGGATAATGAGATCCCCGATACAATAAAGGATAATGAGATCCCCGATACAATAAAGGATAATGAGATCCCCGATACAATAAAGGATAATGAGATCCCCCGATACAATAAAGGATAATGAGATCCCCCGATACAATAAAGGATAATGAGATCCCCGATACAATAAAGGATAATGAGATCCCCGATACAATAAAGGATAATGAGATCCCCGATACAATAAAGGATAATGAGATCCCCGATACAATAAAGGATAATGAGATCCCCGATACAATAAAGGATAATGAGATCCCCGATACAATAAAGGATAATGAGAATCCCCCGATACAATAAAGGATAATGAGATCCCCGATACAATAAAGGATAATGAGATCCGATACAATAAAGGATAATGAGATCCCCCATACAATAAAGGATAATGAGATCCCCGATACAATAAAGGATAATGAGATCCCCGATACAATAAAGGATAATGAGATCCCCGATACAATAAAGGATAATGAGATCCCCGATACAATAAAGGATAATGAGATCCCCGATACAATAAAGGATAATGAGATCCCCGATACAATAAAGGATAATGAGATCCCCGATACAATAAAGGATAATGAGATCCCCGATACAATAAAGGATAATAAAGGATAATGAGATCCCCGATACAATAAAGGATAATGAGATCCCCGATACAATAAAGGATAATGAGATCCCCGATACAATAAAGGATAATGAGATCCCCCGATACAATAAAGGATAATGAGATCCCCGATACAATAAAGGATAATGAGATCCCCGATACAATAAAGGATAATGAGATCCCCGATACAATAAAGGATAATGAGATCCCCCGATACAATAAAGGATAATGAGATCCCCCGATACAATAAAGGATAATGAGATCACCCCGATACAATAAAGGATAATGAGATCCCCGATACAATAAAGGATAATGAGATCCCCGATACAATAAAGGATAATGAGATCCCCGATACAATAAAGGATAATGAGATCCCCGATACAATAAAGGATAATGAGATCCCCAGATACAATAAAGGATAATGAGATCCCCGATACAATAAAGGATAATGAGATCCCCAGATACAATAAAGGATAATGAGATCCCCGATACAATAAAGGATAATGAGATCCCCGATACAATAAAGGATAATGAGATCCCCGATACAATAAAGGATAATGAGATCCCCGATACAATAAAGGATAATGATAAAGGATAATGAGATCCCCAGATACAATAAGGATAATGAGATCCCCGATACAATAAAGGATAATGAGATCCCCGATACAATAAAGGATAATGAGATCCCCGATACAATAAAGGATAATGAGATCCCCCAATAAGGATAATGAGATCCCCGATACAATAAAGGATAATGGATACAATAAAGGATAATGAGATCCCCGATACAATAAAGGATAATGAGATCCCCAGATACAATAAAGGATAATGAGATCCCCCGATACAATAAAGGATAATGAGATCATCCCCCGATACAATAAAGAATAATGAGATCATCCCTGATACAATAAAGGATAATGACATCCCCGATACAATAAAGGATAATGAGATCATCCCCCGATACAATAAAGGATAATGAGATCATCCCCCAATACAATAAAGAATAATGAGATCATCCCGATACAATAAAGGATAATGAGATCATCCCCCAATACAATAAAGGATAATGAGACCCCCCCGATACAATAAAGGATAATGAGATCCCCGATACAATAAAGGATAATGAGATCCCCCATACAATAAAGGATAATGAGATCCCCCTCCCCGATACAATAAAGGATAATGAGATCCCCCCAGATACAATAAAGGATAATGAGATCCCCCCGATACAATAAAGGATAATGAGGTCCCCGATACAATAAAGGATAATGAGATCCCCGATACAATAAAGGATAATGAGATCCCAATACAATAAAGGATAATGAGATCCCCCGATACAATAAAGGATAATGAGATCCCCAGATACAATAAAGGATAATGAGACCCCCGATACAATAAAGGATAATGAGACCCCCCCCGATACAATAAAGGATAATGAGATTCCCCCGATACAATAAAGGATAATGAGATCCCGGCGATACAATAAAGGATAATGAGATCCCCCGATACAATAAAGGATAATGAGATCCCCATACAATAAAGGATAATGAGATCCCCGATACAATAAAGGATAATGAGATCCCCCGATACAATAAAGGATAATGAGATCCCCGATACAATAAAGGATAATGAGATCCCCGATACAATAAAGGATAATGAGATCCCCCAGATACAATAAAGGATAATGAGATCCCCGATACAATAAAGGATAATGAGATCCCCCGATACAATAAAGGATAATGAGATCCCTGATACAATAAAGGATAATGACATCATCACCCGATACAATAAAGGATAATGAGATCATCCCCCGATACAATAAAGGATAATGAGATCATACCCGATACAATAAAGGATAATGAGATCATCCCCCAATACAATAAAGGATAATGAGATCCCCGATACAATAAAGGATAATGAGATCCCCGATACAATAAAGGATAATGAGATCCCCCAATACAATAAAGGATAATGAGACCCCCCCGATACAATAAAGGATAATGAGATCATCCCCGATACAATAAAGGATAATGAGATCATCCCCCGATACAATAAAGGATAATGAGATCATCCCCGATACAATAAAGGATAATGAGATCCCCGATACAATAAAGGATAATGAGATCCCCGATACAATAAAGGATAATGAGATCATCCCCGATACAATAAAGGATAATGAGATCCCCCGATACAATAAAGGATAATGAGATCCCCGATACAATAAAGGATAATGAGATCCCCGATACAATAAAGGATAATGAGATCCCCGATACAATAAAGGATAATGAGATCCCCGATACAATAAAGGATAATGAGATCCCCGATACAATAAAGGATAATGAGATCCCCGATACAATAAAGGATAATGAGATCCCCGATACAATAAAGGATAATGAGATCCCCGATACAATAAAGGATAATGAGATCCCCGATACAATAAAGGATAATGAGATCCCCCAGATACAATAAAGGATAATGAGATCACCCCGATACAATAAAGGATAATGAGATCCCCGATACAATAAAGGATAATGAGATCCCCGATACAATAAAGGATAATGAGATCCCCGATACAATAAAGGATAATGAGATCCCCGATACAATAAAGGATAATGAGATCCCCAGATACAATAAAGGATAATGAGATCCCCGATACAATAAAGGATAATGAGATCCCCGATACAATAAAGGATAATGAGATCCCCGATACAATAAAGGATAATGAGATCCCCGATACAATAAAGGATAATGAGATCCCCGATACAATAAAGGATAATGAGATCCCCGATACAATAAAGGATAATGAGATCCCCCGATACAATAAAGGATAATGAGATCCCCCGATACAATAAAGGATAATGAGATCCCCGATACAATAAAGGATAATGAGATCCCCCAATACAATAAAGGATAATGAGATCCCCGATACAATAAAGGATAATGAGATCCCCGATACAATAAAGGATAATGAGATCCCCGATACAATAAAGGATAATGAGATCCCCGATACAATAAAGGATAATGAGATCCCCGATACAATAAAGGATAATGAGATCCCCGATACAATAAGGATAATGAGATCCCCAGATACAATAAAGCGATAATGAGATCACCCCCAATACAATAAAGGATAATGAGATCCCCAGGATACAATAAAGGATAATGAGATCCCCGATACAATAAAGGATAATGAGATCCCCGATACAATAAAGGATAATGAGACCCCGATACAATAAAGGATAATGAGATCCCCCAATGCAATAAAGGATAATGAGATCCCCGATACAATAAAGGATAATGAGATCCCCGATACAATAAAGGATAATGAGACCCCCGATACAATAAAGGATAATGAGATCCCCCTGATACAATAAAGGACAATGAGATCCCCCCCGATACAATAAAGGATAATGAGATCCCCCTGATACAATAAAGGATAATGAGATCATCCCCGATACAATAGAGGATAATGAGATCATCCCCCAATACAATAAAGGATAATGAAATCATCCCCTGATACAATAAAGGATAATGAGATCATCCCCGATACAATAAAGGATAATGAGATCATCCCCGATACAATAAAGGATAATGAGATCATCCCCGATACAATAAAGGATAATGAGATCACCCCGATACAATAAAGGATAATGAGACCCCGATACAATAAAGGATAATGAGATCATCCCCCAGTACAATAAAGGATAATGAGATCATCCCCAATATAATAAAGGATAATGAGATTATCCCCGATACAATAAAGGATAATGAGACGCCCCGATACAATAAAGGATAATGAGATCCCCGATACAATAAAGGATAATGAGATCCCCGATACAATAAAGGATAATGAGATCCCCGATACAATAAAGGATAATGAGACCCCCGATGCAATAAAGGATAATGAGATCCCTGATATAATAAAGGATAATGAGATCCCCAGTACAATAAAGGATAATGAGACCCCCGATACAATTAAGGATAATGAGATCCCCGATGCAATAAAGGATAATGAGATCACCCCGATGCAATAAAGGATAATAAGATCACCCCGATACAATAAAGGATAATGAGACCCCCGATACAATAAAGGATAATGAGATCCCCGATACAATAAAGGATAATGAGATCCCCGATACAATAAAGGATAATGAGATCCCCGATACAATAAAGGATAATGAGATCCCCGATACAATAAAGGATAATGAGATCCCCAATACAATAAAGGATAATGTGATCCCCCGATACAATAAAGGATAATGAGATCCCCGATACAATAAAGGATAATGAGATCCCCGATGCAATAAAAGATAATGAGATCCCCGATACAATAAAGGATAATGAGATCACCCCGATACAATAAAGGATAATGAGATCCCCAATACAATAAAGGATAATGAGATCCCCGATGCAATAAAGGATAATGAGATCCCCGATGCAATAAAGGATAATGAGATCCCCGATACAATAAAGGATAATGAGACCCCGATACAATAAAGGATAATGAGATTCCCCGATACAATAAAGGATAATGAGATCCCCGATACATTAAAGGATAATGAGATCCCCGATACAATAAAGGATAATGAGATCCCCGATACAACAAAGGATAATGAGATCCTCCCCATACAATAAAGGATAATGAGACCCCCGATACAATAAAGGATAATGAGATCCCCGATACAATAAAGGATAATGAGATCCCCGATACAATAAAGGATAATGAGATCCCCGATACAATTAAGGATAATGAGATCATCCCCCGATACAATAAAGGATAATGAGATCATCCCCGATACAATAAAGGATAATGAGATCATCCCCGATACAATAAAGGATAATGAGATCATCCCCGATACAATAAAGGATAATGAGATCATCCCCCGATACAATAAAGGATAATGAGATCATCCCGATACAATAAAGGATAATGAGACCCCCCCCAATACAATAAAGGATAATGAGATCATCCCCCGATACAATAAAGGATAATGAGATCATCCCCGATACAATAGAGGATAATGAGATCATCCCCCAATACAATAAAGGATAATGAGACCCCCGATGCAATAAAGGATAATGAGATTCCCACCGATACAATAAAGGATAATGAGACCCCCCCTGATACAATATACTCAGGCATGACAGAGAAAACAAGCGTGCAGGTGGTGTAGCAATCATCTATAAAAATTCCCTAACCATCACCTTAATTTCCCAGGAAATACCCAAATTTAACAATGCTGAACTTCTAATAACACCCCTAAATATCAACAATAGGAAAACTACATGCTCAACAACAATTTATATACCACCAGTGAATAAAACTGATACTGCTTAAAGCACCCTGTGTTGGATATCCCAAATTTAACCATGAAACTATAATACTTGCATGCTTAAATATAGACTGACAACTCATAAATTCCACCACCCTCACTGAATCTGTAAATTTGTACAACTTCAAACAATTAATAATCACACCTACTAGATTCAATAAAACTTCATGGAGACACTCAACATTAGACTGGATTCTTACAAACAAACCAGACAAAAGTAGCCTGCCTCTCAGATAGCGTAAGTGACCACATACCAACATGCTATTAAAGCTCACCATAAACTAGATAAACATATTATCTGTAATCAAATACAAAATGCAGCTAATTTCACCAAAGATATTCTCTATGAAACACTAAAACAACATAACTATAATGTACTTTGAACAATACTGCTAGATACTGCTGTAGAACACTTTAATAACATATTATTACAGACCTTAAATAATCTACACCAGTACATAATAAAAGAGTAAGTCCAACACCGTACCATGGCTGACAAAGGAAACAAAAAAATCATGACAAGAAAGGATAAAGCCTGGAAAAACTGGTATAAAAATAAAACCCAAAGTGCCCTCCAGCAATTTAGACATTTTAAAAACCTTGCAAAACTCCACGTCACACAGGATAAGCAAACATACTATACCAACATACATGACAAACATATAAACAACCAAAAACTTTTTGGTGATCTCTAAATAAACTACTCCACCCTGGCAAGACCACCACTCCCTCTCCAAACGCAGACAGTACGACAGACTCTATCCCCACACAGTTTAATTCCTACTTTATACCATCAATATTACCTCTTGTAGACACTAATACATCTGCCCCCCTCACTCTAACCCTGTCCAATTAAAACCACCCACAGCTCTTCAGCTTTAACCCAGTCCCTGCCTCACTCATAAGGAAGTTGCTCCTTAAACTAAAATCTACTTCTGAAGCTGGGGACCAACTACCACAGAAGTCACAGCCTTCCCTGTGCGCATACTAACTAATAGATCCATAGCAGAAAGATACATCCCATCCCTGTTGAAAAATTCCTACATCATACCACTGCACAAAGGCGGCATATCTACAGAATTTAATAACTACAGACCGATAAAGATTCTCCTCCAAAATATTAGAGAAATGCACCCATATGCAGTTGGTACAATACCCAACCTCAAATAACCTGCTGTCTGAAACACAACATGGCTTTAGGCCCCAGCACAGCACCAGTACTGCTCTACTGCATTTTACCAATATAATAAGAGGGTCTGCTTGTGTCCACCAAGTTCTTAGACTGGTCAAAGACATTTGATACTGTCTCACACCAGCAACTGCTCATGCAACTCTCCTTGATAGGACTTTCACAATAGTCCCTGTTGTGGTCCCTTAGTTACCTTTCTGGAAGGCAACAAACCATTAAATGGTAACAAACCTACTCATCCTTTCAGACAGTTACTATAGGTGTCCCTCAGAGCTCTGTCCTGGGTCCTCTACTATTTAATATATTTATTAATAACTTCTATACCTCTACTCACCATGCCAGTTTAGTTCAGTATGCAGATGACTCAACATTAATCTGTGCACCCTCAACATTAAATAAGCTCCAAGACATTATCCAAAAATCTTTCTCCTCCGCAGAAACCTGGCTCAAACAATCAAACCTCCTACTCAACCCCAAGAAAACTAAGTTAATGCTTTTCACCTCAAAAAGTTGTCAAAATCAAAAGCAATCTTTTACCATAAAGTCAACAGATGATACTGCTATTGAAACTGTAATTCACAGTAAACTTCTAGGCATTATAATAGGTGACAATCTCAAATATGACTAGCATATAGATTAAATTGACAAATCAGAAACTAGGCTCCCTTTATAGGATCAATGAATTTCTTACAGATACTGCAAGAAAAACTCTAGCTGCCAACTTCTTATTGTCATCTCTCTTATATGGCACTCCTATCCTAACCAACTTAAACAATACTCAAAGATGGAAACGTGCCTCCTGCTACAATAAAATAGCTAAATATGACAGCTGTCTCCCTCATAGGACCCACCATTGTCTTAGCTTAAAGCAATTACATTGGGTTGAACTGCACAACTGTCTGACATATTCATAACTGACTACAGCACACAAATGCATTCATCATGCAGAAAAATTGCCCGCACTATAAAACCTATTACTGTCCTACTGTCCAGCATGGGTCCTCGTTTTAGTAACAAATTCTTATTGCTTGCAAATAAGTCAAATAATACTGCAGGAGACTCATTCTACTCCCAGTGCATTGCTAAACTCAGGATCAGAATCCCCATTCAAATAAAACTCTCCAACAAATGCAGCAGTTTTAAACCACTGCATAAACAGCATCTTAAGCAGTCGTGGTCCTGTACATGCTCATCACAGGGTTAAAACTTTTTCAGTGTACAATAATGTCCAAGTACTCTCCTTAAATATAATGTTCTCAGCTTCTTCCAGAAATGACACAACAATTTTTATACACAACTGCTGCCTGTATAATACATTAAGTTGCACGTGTGCTTTCTGTTTAGCAACTTCCACCTCTGGAAAATCTTAGACTGTATAAATGGAACTACTGTTTGTGTATAAATGTAAATAGAAATGTAACTACTGTGCAACTTAGGGAATTGTACAGGCAGCAGTTATGTATAAAAATAATTTTGTCATTTTTGTAAGAGGTTGAGAATATTATGTTTAAGGAGAGTACTTGGATAGTACTGTACACTGAAAAAGTTTTAACCTTGTGATGAGCATGTACAGGACCATGACTGGTTAAGATGTTGTTTAAGCAGTGGGTTAAAACTACTGAACTTAGTATAATGCAATGTAAACAAATGGGGCTTTTCTCCCCAGGCCTCCACTGAAAATGGGTATTACCTAGTCAGACTTTCCCAGTAAACAAAGTCAAATAAATAAATAAGGAAATGCTTGTGAATGGTGAAAACACATAGCTAACTTAGAGATAGCGATATGAAAATCTCATTCATGCAGGGAGTATCACAGCAACACAGCATTCTCTCATACTGACAACAATACACCGTCATATGCCGATCCCTTAAAAATCGCTAACAAAGCCTCCTATTACTCTTAGGAATAGGAGCAACAACCCATCCAATATGTCTTCTTCATTCACATGTCACCTCAGTATCTAGTACAATTGTACGTATTAGTGATGTAAGCCTGGTTATAAGAAAATTCAGTAAGTATTCAAAGGAAAAAATGGATTACCAGAGCAAGACGTGTTCAACAGAGGGGGAGGGTGCGCCTTGGAGCAAAAAAAGAAGCACAAGATAGCAGTCCGTTAGAACAAACGTACAGTTCGGGTAAGTTTAAACAGGTAAATTGTAATAAATGTACAGTTTGGGTAAGTTTAAACAGGTAAATTGTAACAAATGTACAGTTCGGCTAAGTTTAAACAGGTAAATTGTAACAAATGTACAGTTTGGGTAAGTTTAAACAGGTAAATTGTAACAAATGTACAGTTCGGGTAAGTTTAAACAGGTAAATCTTTCTCTGACAGAGAATTTGTGTGTAGGAAGTTAATGAATTACAATGTTTAAGGTGAGGTCCACACATGCCTTTATCGTGTTAGTTTTCCGACAACAGAAGACTTATGGCTATATGCTTTGTGGTTTTGACAGAAGTGATATGAAAACATTTTATGTCCTTATGCTATGAATAAAAATAAAATAAATAATTAAAATGAGAACTAATCAAAACATAAAATTAACCTAACTTTCATTGTTTTACTCAAAAAAAATTGAAACTGGTATGTATCTGTTGACAGAGAATGTACAAGAGAACTGCAACTATACTTTCATGAATTCAGTATTATAATTGTCACATCACTGCACTTTCTAAGCTATTCCTTTATAATCTTTGTATACTTCATCCTCTAAATAACAACCACAATAAAAATAGCAAACTATTTTTCAACCAGCATGTAATTACAATTAAAAAGAAGACATGCAGTTCTTTTACGGCTAAAGGTCAAACAAGTGGATATAGTCTGCATACAGAATTTTCAGTTAATTGACAATATAAACAAGAAATAGAAGATAGAGATTATGATTCTCTCTCTCTCTCTCTCTCTCTCTCTTAGTGAAGATAATTGCTCAGTAATTATATTCTGGCTGAAACAATTTTACTACTTTTATTTGGTGCTGTTATTTAGATGGCAGATGTATATAAGGATGATAAAGGAATACCTTATAAAATGGAGAATATAAACCAGAAACCCAGTTCAGATAAGGACTAAAAACATTTATTGAATATGCTGCTACCAGCACTAAACTCTCCATAAAGGAAGGCAAGAAAACAGCTTCACTATTTAACTTGTTCCCTCCAGTACAGCTCTTTTAACTGTGTGCCTTTAACTCCCAGTGGGCATGGCTTAAGCCTTTAAAAAATGAAGTTATCACCTTACAGTTCTAGAAAATACTCATTGAGACAGGTCAAATATCAATACAGTTGTGTTTGCCATCACATATGCTTCAAGACAAAATATCCTGGTACCTTGTATGTAACATGGTTTTGGAATTATTAATGCAAATATGAACGATCAATATTTGATGCCTAGAGGAGCAGTAGGAGTTAACTGCAGAAGACGCCTGGAGGAGCACTCGGCTGTAATGAGATTATATTGAGCTCATATCCAGGCATGTCTAAAGGTTAGTTCCCTGTGCTTACTCGTGTCAACATGGTGAACTTGGGCATCCTGAGGCAATGTAGCAACTGCCTCATGTACACAGACAACCCTCTCCTCTTACCTCCCAACACTATGACTTGTGAGAGATGCACATATATAGCCAAACTGGAAGCCAAGCACTCTCCAGCCAAGACTGGATTAGCCAGTCAAGAGGAGAAGGTTAACACCTGCACCACACCACATTCAACACATAGCCCCCCAGAATATACACCACCACAACCCTCACATAGTAACACAAAACACATACCTACTTTCACGGAGGCTCTCAATAAAAGTCTGCCCAAACAACAGAGATCTCCGAGGCAGAAATGCAAACAACCACCACATCCCACCACAAACCATGAGACACATAGCTCACATAAACAGTTTGACACTCAACCAAAGCCCCTAAGGCAAAACAACTTACCCAATAACTAGTTATATGTGACTCAATAGTAAGGAACACTGATGACCCACTCACTAGGTTGAATATGGAGAAAGTTACGGTCAGCTGCCTGTTGGGTGCCAGGATCCGCCACATAATGCACGCTCTTAGGTCACTCCACAACAGGTACAAATAGGACTCTGTCATTGTCCATGTTGGTGAGAATGACCTAAGATGTACCTCCCTTGACTACATGAAAAGAGACTTAGAGGAACTTTCAGATCTTGTAGCCCAGGCAGGTATGACTCTAGTATTGAGTAGCATCCTACCATCACCCAGAATGATACCACAGTACAAGCAGAAAATGATTGACTTCAACAATTGGCTAAGTTTCTGGTGTCACTCTAAGGGGATCCGGTATCTGCCTGCCTGGGATGACATGATCAACAGACCTCGATGCTTCACCAGAGATGGCCTGCACCTGTCACCACTGGATTCCGGATACTGGCCAAGGCTCTTGCCACCCCTATAGTGCCTTTTTTAGGCAATATCCTGAAGACAAGATTGCAACTGTAACAGCTACAAGCAAACGAAATCTGAGGGTTATGCTACTCAACATTAGAAGTCTAAATCTCAAAATGCACTCGCTCAAAGCACTCCTTAAAATGGAGAACATCGACATCTGTGCAGTGACCGAGACCTGGTTCAAGGCTCCGGAGAGTACCCCAGCACTACCAGGCTATAATGCATACCACACCTTTCAGCCCCTAAACTAGGACTGAAGCACGAAAGTTGGTGGTGTCTCCATAATGCACACCTCCAGACTACTAGCTCAACATAATGCATCAGAGATACTTCAGGTACAACTAACACTGGGTAAAACTGCAATCCAGGTTGTAGCCTGCTATAGATACCCCACCATGTCCCAAGACTCCCACTCCACATTCCTAAACACACTGGAAAATATTAGGGTGCAACCCAATACCCTTATACTGGAAGAATTTAACTACCCCTCCATTAACTGGGAAAATTACTCATGTACCAACACACTTGCTCAATGTTTTCTGGAATTCATTAATTCCAATGCCATGGACCAACTCATTCTTACCCCACCAGGGGTAGAAACATCCTTGACCAGGTCATTACTAAAATGGGCGACCAATGCTCTACACCAGTAATCAACTCCTCCCTGGTCAGATCTGACCACAAGCTAATCACCATGGATATTCACATCCCACCCTCATGCCCCCTAAAGGAAACCACCGTAAAAAACTTCTCCAAAGCCAATTTTGGACTTCTAAAAACAGAGGTGGCTAACTTCACAATGCCCATGCAAATGGAAAATAGGTGCATGACTACTGAATCATACACCAATGCACTGTATGAGCACATACACAAGTGCATGGAATGGGCCATACCAAACAGAACCAAGATGCTCTCCTCCAAAAAAAGGAAGCCAATCTGGTGGTCCCCTACTATAAACAAAATCTACAACAGAAGCAAAAAACTGTTACAGGAAAGGGTGAAGTCCCAAGACTGGAAAACTCCCTTGTTAGCCTCAGCAAAAAACTGAGATCCCTCATCAAATCCCTTAAGCTAGCTATGAAAACAAAATTGCTGCATATTCTAAAGACAGCCACAAAGCATTCTATAGTTAAGTCAAGAATCTACATGGCAATACTCAGATCTGCTCTGAGTTACAGCACAATAGCAATACATATACAGAACCAACTGTTATTGCTAACATATTGTCCAACAGGTTCAATGCGAACTTTACCCCCTTTTACCTCCTAAAGGGCCTATCACAATAAGTGAGGAATGCCAAGTCCCTATTATCATGGCTACACAGGTAAAAACTGCACTGTCCAAAGCCAAGAATACAGCTTCCATGGGACCTGATAATATCCCTGGCTGTGTTTTACATGAATTACAAAGTGAACTGGCACCTCACCTGAGTACCCTGTTCAATCACAGCCTCACTTCTGGCTTTGTTCCTACCGAATGGTGCACTGCTATGGTCATCCCACTCCACAAAGGGGGAGTGACTACAGACCCTGGGAACTACCGCCTCATTAGCCGGACAAGTCTGATATATAGGGCTATGGAGTGCATCATCAAGGACCTTATAAATAAGGACAAAGACAATCTCCAAACTCTGGATCTCAAACAGTTTGGGTTTGTGAAAGGTTGATCATGCCAGCTCAACCTGACAGACTTCTTTGAGTCTGTCACCAGAGCTGTGGATGAGGGCAAGGTAGTTCACACAGCCTACCTAGATTTTGCCACGGCCTTCGACACCATCCCTCTCTCAGAATCATAGATAGACTCACTAAATTAGGCATTAACCCCTATGTCATAAGATAGGTTGCCAGCTGGCTCACTGGTAGAACCCACACTGTGAAAGTAGCGGACTCCAAATCTGACTACCAAGTTACAAGGGGTGTCCCACAGGGATCGGTCCTAGGCCCTCTCCTGTTTGACATCTACTTCTTTGAAGTTCAAGACAACATAAAGGGACTCTGGCTGACCAAGTTCGCAGATGATTGCAAACTGGGAGCCATTATTGATTCTCCAATGGATGTAGACATTCTACAAAAAGCCCTCACTGAAACCAGTGACTGGTGCCAAAACCATGGCCTTAAGCTCAGTGCCGAAAAGTGCATTGTCATTCCCCTGTGAAAAATTCAGTGCCCATGAACTACTATATAGATGGTAGTCCACTAAACACCAAAGTTGTGATAAGAGACCTGGGTACACAGGTTGACAGCAACCTCTCCTTTGATAACCACATTGCCACTGTAGTGAGAAAGTCCTTCTATGTGGCACATCTCATTACAAAAAGTTTCTCATCCAAGAAGAAAGAGGTCATAATCCCTCTCTCCTCAGCCTTCATTAGACTTATTATAGAATACAATGCCCCATTTGGTATGTATACCTCACTAGACACCTACAACAACTGGAAAGGCCACAAAAATACCTCATTAAGAGGATCTTAGGCCTTAGCCACATGCCCTATACAGACAAACTCAAAAAAATCCAGCTATACTCTTTCTCATATCACCTACTTAGAGGTGATCTCTGCTTGACCTACAAAACCATGCCTGACCCAGAGCTGTCAGATATGCTACACCTAAAGAAATCCCAATCCCTCCATGCCACATGCTCCAGGGACCAAAACCTCATTACCACAATAAACAGAACATGCTGGAGGGACAGGTTCCTAACCCAGAGGCTTCCCATACTCTGGAACAAACTTCCCATTCATGTCAAGCAGAGTACTTCACTGGCCCTCTTTAAGAGAAATCTTGATGACTGGATGGGCAATAGGAAGTTTACCCCGGGGATCACTTCAGTGGCCTTGCTTGAAAGGTGCACTGGGAACTAACTTTGGGTGACATGATGCCAGGGAATCTTCTTGGGCTAGGCTTATATAGGCTCTAGGGCCCTTAGCCTAGTTCACACTTATGAACCTATGCAGCTATACAAGGTTGAGCGCTTTCATGCAAAATCATAAGGACTTCTTCAGAACATACTACATTAAAAGTGTTCCATTTAAATAACTTAACTGATTAGTGACATCATACATAAAAAACATACACTCCCCTCTTAAAGTGACGACACCAAAAACACTTAAAGCCTAACTAAATACATAATAGAATATTTTTATATGTTTAATACAAAATATAAAATGTTCATTTAAAATTTTTTCAGTTCTAAAACACTGTCAATAGAAATCATTTCATTAACACCGGGGTGCTTATCTGCATTCAAAAAAAATTGCCATTTTAATTCCAGAACTTTTAATTTAATTTTCCATGGGAAACCCAAGGTCTAAATCTACAATACCCAAAATCCAAAACTTAAAAAAAAGATCAGGGAACTTCTGAACATCCTTTCCCAAAGCACTTCTCTTATTACCATGGAAATCTCCATCTCACCTACAACCCACGCTAAGGTGACCACCCTGAAAAATTTCTCTAAAGCCAACTTTGGGCTCCTAAAAACAGAGGTGGATAAATTTTCGGCACCCATGCCAATGGAAAATAGCTGCATGACTACTGAATCATACACCAATGCACTGTATGAGCATATACACAAATGCATGGACCTTGCCATACCAAATAGAACTAAGATGCTCTCCTCCAAAAAAAGAAAGCCAATCTGGTGGTCCCCAGCCATCAATAAACTCTACAGTAGAAGGAAGAAACTGTTGCAGAAAAAAATGAAGTCACAAGACTGAAAAACCTCCCTTACCAGTCTCAACAAAAAGCTGAGATCCCTTATCAAATCCTCTAAAGCCTTCTATGAACGGAGAATTGTGTCTGACCCCAAAAAACAACCCCAAAGCCTTCTGTAGCTATATCAAAAGCCTCCAAGGCAATACCCAGATTTGCTCTGAGTTATTGCACAATGGCACCTCCTATACTGAGCCAAGAGATATAGCCAACATACTGGCCAACAGATTCAGTGCCAACTTTACCCCTCTACCCCACAAGAGCCCTATCACAATACCAGAAGAAAGCCTGTTACCCACCATTTCTGCTGCACAGCTAAAAGCTACATTGTCCAAACCAAGAATACAGCATCCATGGGACCTGATAATATCCCTGGCTGCATCCTACATGAGCTACAAAATGAACCGGCACTGCATCTGTGTGCCCTGTTCAATCACCCCTTACCTCAGGCTATGTCCCTAATGAATGGTGCACCGCTACAGTCATCCTGCTCCATAAAGGGGGAGCAACTACAGACCCTGGGAACTATCACCCCATTAGCCTGACAAGTCTGTTCTGGTAAGCAAAGCTATGGAGCGCATCATTATGGACCTGATTAACAAAGATATAGGCAATCTCCAAACTCTTGACCCCACACAGTTTGGCTTTGTCAAGGGGAGATCCTGCCTGTTGAAACTGGTTGACTTCTTCGAGGCAGTCACCAAGGCTGTAGATGAGGGTAAGGCAGTGCATACAGCCTACCTTGACCTGGCCAAGGCCTTTGATACCATTCCCCATTCAGGTATCATTGATAAACTCACCAAACTAGGCATCAGTCCTTACATCACTAGGTGAGTTGCAAATTGGCTCACAGACAGGACCCACAGAGTGAAAGTTGCAGATTACAAGTCAGACTGTCGACCAGTCATGAGTGGAGTTCTGGGCCCTCTCCTGTTTGGCATCTACTTCTCAGAAGTCCAGGCCAACACAGAAGGACTCTGGCTGACCAAGTTCACTGATGACTGCAAGCTAAGAGTCATTATCAACTCCCCAAGTGATGCAGACATCCTACAAAAGGGCCTTTCTGAGATCAATGACTGGTGTTGGAACCATGGCCTGAAGCTTAATGCCAAAAAATGCATTATCATCCCCTTTGGAAAAAGCTCAGTTCCCACAAATTACCACATTGATGGGAACCCACTGAACACTGAAGGGGCCATAATAGATCTGGGCACCCAGGTCAACAGCCACCTCACCTTCAACCACCACATTGCCACTGTGGTCAGAAAGTCCTTCTACGTAGCACATCTTATAACCAGAGGTTTTGCATCCAGGAAGAAAGAGGTCATCAGCCCTCTCTACTCATTCCTTAAACCAATCATCGAATATAATGCCCCGTTTGGCATGTACCTGACCAGACAGCTACACCAGCTGGAGAGGCCACAAAAGTACCTCACAAAAAGGATCCTAGGCATTAAACACATGTCCTACATGGACAGACTCAAGAAACTTCAGCTGTTCTAAGTCTCTTATCATCTACTTAGAGGTAATCTCTGCCTGACTTACAAAGCCATGTCCAACCCAGCCCTACTTGAAATGCTACACCTAAAGAAATTCCAATCCCCCATGCCACACACTCCAGAGATCACAACCTCATTACCACAATTAACAGAACATGCTGGAGGGACAGGTTCATCTTCCAAAGACTGCCCATACTCTGGAATAAGCTTCCCATTCATGTCAAGCAGAGTGCCTCGCTGGCGCTCTTCAAGAGAAATCTTGATGAGTGGATGGGTAACAGAAAGTTCACCCTAGGGATCATTCCAGTTCTCCTACTGGATAGGGGCACTTTGAACTAACATCAGGTGGCACAGTGCCTGGGCAATTTTTTGGCTAGGCTTGTAAAGGCTTCAGGGCCATTAGCCTAGTACACACCTATGAACCTATGAACCTAGTAACATTGTTCCTGTTGATATCATATATATGGTCATATAAACATTCTCTCACTATTCTTTAAATTTTTATAACATAAAATACGGAGACGTTCTTGGCATAATGTCTATAAATCACCCATTTTGAAGAACAATTGCATGTTTCTTTTATTTTTCCATTCTTTATTGATAACCATAATAACATCACCATCGTAGATGTGTTTGCATTGTTCACAATTACCACACTTATATGTGCCTTTCTTATTCCCTCTAACATAACCTAAATTCACTGAACATTTTTCCAGAAGGTCTGGAATATCTGACTGGACACAGAATAAGAAGAAAGGCAGGTGGAGACATGAATGTTACAATCACCTGAAATAATTAGCCCCTGTATAATCACAAATGATAGTGATGATTTTAAGATATATAACTACAGTGACACCTTATTAGATAAGAAATATGCAAATTTGCTTTCAAAAGGGTTAAATTATGTTCCTACAAGGAAAGTCAATTTAGCTAACCTTATTAGTGATTTAAAACATGCACTAGAAAGATGAGTTTAGCTTTACTGTTCAACAAAACCACTAGTGCAAAAAAGGATGGCTTTTATTGTTCCAGTACTTTTGACCCCACTTTAAATTCCAAAATCCAGCTATTTGAAAAAAATGTGTGAAAAGGATTTTAGAAATGTTTTGAAGTAAAAGCTTCTATAATATACAGAAAGAAGAAATTCTAATACTTACTAACATTTGTACAGATAACTCTATTAGAATTATGAAGCCTGATAAAGGTGGTAATAAACATAATAAATTATCTTAATAAAATGGATGAAATGTTGAAAGATAATGATGTTTGTCATGAAGTTTCATTAAATGAAGCTAATATAGCATATGCTAAAACTGACCAGTATGTATACAATATGAAAATGGATGAATTAATTGAAGCTAATATAGCATATGCTAAAACTGACCAGTATGTATACAATATGAAAATGGATGAATTAATTGAAGCTAATATAGCATATGCTAAAACTGACCAGTATGTATACAATATGAAAATGGATGAATTAATTACTAGTGACATTTATAAGATGTTATCTTAATCTTATACCCAATGTATGATACCAAGGATTTTTGATATTCCAAAAATACAGAAGGATTTGAACAACCCTCTGTTGAGACCAGTTGTCAACGCTTCCAATTCTAAGACCTACCCCATGGAAAAGTATGTTGTTTTTTTTTTTGTTAAAAGATACTTTACAACTCAATGAGGTTGTTTTTAAAGGATACATGGGACTTTCTTATTCATATTGTTCCTTCGCTATATCAAGAGGATTTGATTTTTGTAACAGTGAATGTCAAAGACCTGTTCACTGTGAGACCCCCTAGATATAGGGACAAACTGGATATCTGAATACCTCACAACTCTGGATAACAAGGTGGTCAATAAAATCATTATGCTATTGAAGTTGGTTCTGCATAATAATTTTATATTTTATGAAGGGTCATTGTATCATCAGAAAACAGGAGTAGCCATGGGAAGTATATGTGCCCCCATTATGCCAATATAGTTATGGGCTATTATGAGGAAGAATACGTACTTCAATCAAAATATAAAGACAATCAGAGACCATATAATAGGTTTTTGGATGATGTATGTATTTTTGGACAAGGAGTACCACAGTATTGGATGAGCTTGTACAATATATTAACACCACTAGATTTTCTTAACTTTTAATTTTTCTTAGTCAAGTATAGAGCTGTTATTTTTGGATGTTAAGTTAACTAAGGATGAAAATAATAGGTGTTTTATCTCAAGTATTCACAGAAAAGTTACCTATTCTAATACTATGCTACACTATACTAGTTGTCACCTGCATCACCAAAAAAGATCTATCAGTAAGGGGCAGATGGTAAGGGCAACAAGAAAGGTATCCGAGTGCCATAAGTTTTTGGATGAAAGTTTTATGGAACATGTTTTCGACCACGGGGTATCCAGATAGTTTAGTTGAACAAGTAATTACTGAAGTGGTCAGGAAAAGAGATGAAGGTTTCTATGTTCCACTGTTGGGTCAAACAAATCTGTTTAATAAGAAACAGGATAAAACTTTGATTTGCTATCTTTAATGATCATGCTAATGAAGTGAAGAAAATTGTAGTTAACAACTGGAATGTCATTTATTTTGATGATGAGTTATTTGACATTCTTGGGTCTAAACCAAAAATTAAATATAGGAGCAACAAGAACTTTAAGGACCTTCTGGAAAATGTTCAGTGAATTTAAGTTAGAGGGAATAATCAAGGCACATATAAGTGTGGTAACTGTGAACAATGGGAACATATCTGTGATGGTGATGTTGTTATGGTTAGCAATAAAGAATGGAAAAATAAAAAAGCATACTATAATTGTTCTTCAAAATGGTTGATTTATGTAGCATTATGTCAAGAATGTCCCATTTTTTTATGTTAGAAAAACTTAAAGAATGGTGAGGACATGTAATAATGTGTTAATAAGAGAAGTGCTTTGGGAAAGCATGTTCAGGAGTTCCCTGGTCATTTTTTCAAGTTTTGGATTTTAGATAGTGGACATTTAGACATTTAGACCCAACTACGAGAACTGGATCTGCCAAGAATTGCACTGGCACATCCATGCCCACGTTCAGATGCACTGCTGCTATCTGACCATGACTGATATCTGCTGCATGAGTTCCCCTTTTGAGGACACCCAGGACCATGGCCCCATGGCCTGCCATGTCTGGGTGTAGACACCTCAACCATTGACAGAGCAGTGGAAGTAAAACCACTATGGGAGCATGATAGGGAATGGCCACATCGGCTAACAGCAGATGATGTGGCTAACCTACACCCACAAGCATGTCATCCCCTCCCAACAGATATTCAGTCACAGACAATGCATGTTCCAACATTTCATTCATCTGATCCATTGAATTAGCAACATGCTGGAGCCCTGCAGCCACAGTAATCATACTTCCCAGATTAAGTGTCTCACTCTCCACCTGTCCAGTATCTAAAGGCACACTGAAATTGGTTGGCTGCCTTTGTCTGATGGAATTACAGGGGATTGTGGAATGTCATCCTCAGTGTCACATTTAACCTCTGCGCCTCTGAAACTGTGCCTCTGTTTGGCCACCATCATCATCAGAGTCTGCTGATAATCTGACATCAAGTGATAAAAGTCCTACACTTTCACTGTCAGGACCACCTGTGATAATAAACAACAAACACAAGCTAAGAAATTAATAGCTGCACTACTATAGTCAAATGTATGCTAACAAACTAACAGTGGTGCGACTACTACAGACAGTACAGCAATGCACACAACAGTCCTGACACCCACATCACACATATGAATAAAATAAATATTTCTTTGAACTGCTCATCACTACTGACAAAAAAAAATATTTGGCTTACCATGTGCAGCTAATACTATGCTTCCCATGGATAATGATCCTGGAAGAAGTTAAGCAAAAGGAAAGAACACCATCATCACATTTAACTGTAGTACACGGGGTTAAAACTTTCTGCCCTTTATATGTGCATTAACAATACTTTTAACAAGAAAGTGGATGACAAGTCCAAACTAAGTCCATGTGTAATCAGTCAGAATGTGTTGTTAACTGTATCAGTCTATAAGCTCTCCAAACAAATTGATTGTTAAACAGAAAACTAGCATATTGCCATTAGTATTTTACTATACAAGGATATTTAACAATTGAAATACATAAGCCTACCTGGGAGCTCCTCCTGGGACATACGTGTTCTCCCTGAAGGAGTAGCACCAGTGTCAATGACGTGCTGTTGTGCACTTTCCATGGAGCTGTCTGGATCTCTGATAGGACAGGAACTCTTCAATTGCCGTTAGTGGTGGATCTATATCAGGCCCCCTCAGTACCCATCAGATCACAGGCCACAGTGCTGCTCTTCTCTGTGCAGATGAAATTATGTCAGTAGCCCTATGACACACTTGATCAAATGTCCTGCTGTGGCCACCTACTGTAGTCACATCAGCAACTATCTGCTGCCAAATTTGCATTCTTCCTGACATATCTCCATGTGCCCTCTCAAGCAGAAAAGCACTGTGTTGCCTAAAAGCTTACACAATGATCAGATTCTAAGGGTCTGTGAAGGAGGAGTTTTGGAGAAAGGGACACCTGGGTGCCATAGTCCTAGGTGACCTAAAACACAACAAAAGGATAATACACATCAGTATCACATAACTAAAAGTCCTGTTTCCAGATAACACATAAAAGGTAGCATTTCTCTATTACCCACTGGAGAAACATAAAACAGTCAAGATACTGAAATATAAAAAAAGGAATTGTCTGGTTGTAAAATCACACACAAAGCAAGGTTGGATCCAAAACAAGTTGAGTAACAATAGCATAATATCTTGTTTGTGCAAAAAGAGAAAGGCAACTTTGCTCCCCCACCCCCAAAAGAACAGACAAATGACAGATTTTGCTAACAAACTATCAGTGAAATGCTAAAAGTGCTATAAAATGAACTGTCCATGAAACATGCACATATTTAACATAGAACATTCCATTTTAAGCTTTTGCCAGTCATATCTACCTGTGGCCAACAGTCCCCTAAAGGTATATATGGTCCATCCTAGAAGGCTGACAACCCTGTGTCATTGACAATTTATGACACTTACATTTCACAGAAATAACAATAGAAGAGTGTACACAGAAAAGCAGCTGTAACATTAGCACTTGTGATGACAGTTAATAAGGCTGTGCATCTGGAAAAGTGAAATGCCCCGACAAACATGCCCATGCCATCCAACAGTTCTAAGAAATGCATACAGATAAAAGTAACATTTGCTAATGCATATATGTCTATACACACACACACACACATATATATATATATATATATATATATATATATATATATATATATATATATATTTCTTAATGACATTTCAGCACATGCAGCATATAGCTAAAAAATGTAAACATACCTTATCAAGATCAATAGTCTTCTGTGCAGATATATACCAAAGTAATATTCTCTTCTTTGTTATCCACATAAACAAGTCTCCCACATTCATCTATTGTGTAGATTCAGGCCTGTGAGCATGGTGAAGATGCAAATGAGGTGTGAACTCATTAGAATTGCTGAATTCCAAGTGTTTGGCTCTGTACAGCAGCTATAAACATAGTGCATGCACTCCCTTAGTGTCTGTTGCTAATGGATTGCAACTGTGAATGATTACTGGTAGTGAAAAGGAAAACACAACAGCAATTCTGAGTCCCTTACCTCCAGTGGGTGTGTCAGCCAGGTTGGACTTACATAGTGTAAAAGTAATTGTATCAGGGTTTTAAATGTAAGTAAGCAGCATACATTTCACAGTTTCTGTTCAGTAATATCTAACCTCCCCTGCATTTGTTGACAACTGTATATTATTGCCTTTTAATATCCTCACACATTTTAAGGACAATGATACAGAATGCCTGATAGACTGCTTGTCTCTGATTACTGGTCAGATAAGACAAGAATGAGCAACAAACACAGAGAGATAAGACAGCTGCATTTATACAAGCATTACTCATAAATGGTTGTGTTATCACTCAGTGTACTACATCTGAAATTAATACAGGTAGAAACAACTGTCATATGCTTTTTAGTACTGTGGATGATGCTGCAGTTGGTTGTATGCAGAATTATGTCAGTTCACTGCTGCAAAACTGTTTGTGTGGCAAAGAGGGATAAGACACTCTTACTGTGTTCTGGCGGTTCATTGGAGTGAGAGTTCAAATCCAGTCCTGTGTAAAAATATTTAATGTGTACCAACAAAAAAATTGTAGTGCTTATTTCATAGATTGCTTTTCTTCATTTTAACTAATTTTCTATATTTTAATGCCAGTATTTCTGCACTGAGAGGCTTAACACAAACAAGGGAAAAGAAGCAACACAATGAATGTCAGGTTTAGCTGTGTTTATCTCGTTTGTGCGACGCTTAGCAGTGGTTCACACAGGAGACAGACAGAACACCTGCAGGCAGGGTGTAGACAGTGTAAACATCAAAAAGGATACATTGTTGCAATTTTTGCTTTCCATCATGCAATGCCATTAAGCGACATTGAGCAGCAGTTACCAAGGTTCCCCAACACCCGCAGCCATTAAACACCTGCAGACAGCATGCAGTCAATAATTTAAAACAGATACATTCTATTAATTCTGTTGGGCACCATGCAAGCATGATAAGTGGTGTTGCAATGCAGTTAACACACAAAACTTAATAATGAATAGGGAATTATGCAACTGTCATTTAACAATTCATGTGGTAGCAGGTGTAAGTGTAAGGCTATAATACAGATGGTCATGGGTTCAAATACAGGAAGTGCAACATATTTTTACTGTTGTGACAGTCCAATTTATAACAATGAACAGAAAAACATACAAGTGTTATTTCAACATTCTTGTGGCAACAGGTGTAAGTGTAGGGCTGCCTTACACATGGTTGTGGGGTCTAATACAGGACATTCTCAACATTTTTACTGTTGTTCCATTTCACATTATTCACTACCACTTACAACACTTTAGAAAGTGGAACTTATATGAATTGTATGTATTAGAGATACGACACCCTTATTGTGTTTTCAGATGTATGACTGAGGGTATACTGTTTCTGTAAGTATTCTGCTATCTGGACTTGGATGGCCTTCACACTTAAGACACATACACAAATTAATCTATATACGAGAACCTTGTTAGGTAACACACATACATGTTTAACATCTTAGACTGTCAGCTGTATTTATGAATGATTCATGAATATGTCTAGGCAGCACTTCTTTTGTGGCAAAGATTTGTCCCTTATATATTATAGTACAATCCCACACTTTAAAAATCAATTTTATCAGTGTATAAAGCCACAGCACAAATGTGGCAGGTCATGGAATTTATGCCCCCAGTGCATGTCTGCAAAGTTAACTCACTTAACAGTTACAGCACCAGACACCCTTCAAACTAATTTTAAGTGTCAGATTAGCCTTCCAATTTCAAAAATGTTTTTTCTTCTTGCTTGGCACTGTTGCTGTCCCCTTAACATTGCACAAACCTGGTTGGCATTGTTTCTCTGGTTTGCGCAACACCAATAAATGTGATAACAGGAATTGGTGGAAAACCATCATTTGCCATTGCTTTACTTTTGGTTTTAGCCATATCTGGCATTAGAGGGGAAGATGCCTAGTTTGGAGCACAGAGCCGGGGAGTTTAGAAGTCCAGGATATTTATTTGACCCTTGGTAAATTGCTTTAACCAAATGCTTCTCCAGGGGTACAATTCTTCCTCCCAGTACAAGTCTGAGGCTTGGGGAACTTTGACTAAGGCTTTATCCAGTGTGACTGGCATACCACACACTGGAGAACAGTGTAGGGACCACTTCAGTGACCTATAAAGGTGCAAGAGGGACATGCTCAAACTGGTAACATCCCACAGTTGTGTAAGTATGCTAATAAAGAAAATTATTAATACATCATAGAAAGCTAAATATAGGCAGGAATAGCACAAAGATCTTCTGTTGTTTTCTTTTTTTTCTTTTCTTTTCTCTTCACAGCTAATGCCAAAATTGAGTTGAATTGGCAGGCTCATGCTGAACACCTGAAGAGACTGAGGGAAACAAGTGGTTATATTAGCTATTATATATATATATATATATATATATATATATATATATATATATATATATATATATATATATATATATATATATATATATATATATATCTTAGAAGTATTAACAATAAGATTCTCAACCTACATGCCCTCCTAGCAACCCACGCCCCAGATATTATGTGTCTTATGGAAATCTGGCTAAAACCCAATAATACTGACAATGAGATACTACCTCCAGGATACAATATTCACCGGTTAGACCGTACTAACCTAGTACTACTGACAATGAGATACTACGTCCAGGATATAATATTCACCGGTTAGACCGAACTAACCTAGTACTACTGATAATGAGATACTACCTCCAGGATACAATATTCACTGGTTAGAACGTACTAACCTAGTACTACTGACAATGAGATACTATCTGCAGGATACAATATTAACCGGTTAGACCGTACTAACCTAGTACTACTGACAATGAGATATTACCTCCAGGATACTATATTCACCAGTTAGACCGTGCTAACCTAGTACTACTGACAATGAGATACTACCTCCAGGACACAATATTCACCGGTTAGACCGTACTAACCTAGTACTACTGACAATGAGATACTACCTCCAGGATACAATATTCACCGGTTAGACCATACTAACCTAGTACTACTAACAATGTGATACTACCTCCAGGATACAATATTCACCGGTTAGACCGTACTAACCTAGTACTACTGATAATGAGATACTACCTCCTTGATACAATATTCACCAGTTAGACCGTACTAACCTAGTACTACTGACAATGAGATACTACCTCCAGGATACAATATTCACCAGTTAGAACGTACTAACCTAGTACTACTGATAATGAGATACTACCTCCAGGATACAATATTCACCGGTTAGACCGTACTAACCTAGTACTACTGATAATGAGATACTACCTCCAGGATACAATGTTCATCGGTTAGACCGTACTAACCTAGTACTACTGACAATGAGATACTACCTCCAGGATAGAATATTCACTGGTTAGACCGTACTAACCTAGTACTACTGATAATGAGATACTACCTCCAGGCTATAATATTCACTGGTTAGACCGTACGAACCTAGTACTACTGACAATGAGATACTTCCTCCAGGATACAATATTCTCCGGTTACACCGTACTAACCTAGTACTACCGATAATGAGATACTACATCAAGGATATAATATTCTCCGGTTAGACCGTACTAACCTAGTACTACCGATAATGAGATACTACCTCCAGGATACAATATTCACTGGTTAGACTGTACTAACCTAGTACTACTGATAATGAGATACTACCTCCAGGATACAATATTCACCGGTTAGGCCATGCTAACCTAGTACTACTGACAATGAGATATTACCTCCAGGATATAATATTCACCGGTTAGACCGTACTAACCTAGTACTACTGATAATGAGATACTACGTCCAGGATACAATATTCACCGGTTAGAACATACTAACCTAGTACTACTGATAATGAGATACTACCTCTAGGATATAATATTCACCGGTTAGAACGTACTAACCTAGTACTACTAATAATGAGATACTTTCTCCTGGATATAATATTCACCGGTTAGACTGTACTAACCTAGTACTACTGACAATGAGATACTACCTCTATGATATAATATTCACCAGTTAGACTGTACTAACCTAGTACTACTGACAATGAAATACTACCTCCAGTATACAATATTCACCGGTTAGAACATACTAACCTAGTACTACTGACAATGAGGTACTACCTCCAGGATATAATATTCACTGGTTAGACTGTACTAACCTAGTACTACTGATAATGAGATACTACCTCCAGGATATAATATTCACTGGTTAGACCGTACTAACCTAGTACTACTGATAATGAGATACTACCTCCAGGATACAATATTCACCAGTTAGACCGTACTAACCTAGTACTACTGATAATGAGATACTACCTCCAGGATACAATATTCACCAGTTAGACCATACTAACCTAGTACTACTGATAATGAGATACTACCTCCAGGATATAATATTCACCGGTTAGACCTTACTAACCTAGTACTACTGATAATGAGATACTACCTCCAGGATATAATATTCACCGGTTAGACCGTACTAACCTAGTACTACTGATAATGAGATACTACCTCCAGGATATAATATTCACCGGTTAGACCGTACTAACCTAGTACTACTGATAATGAGATACTACCCCAGGATACAATATTCACCGGTTAGGATGTACTAACCTAGTACTACTAACAATGAGATACTACCTCCAGGATATAATATTCACCGGTTAGACCGTACTAACCTAGTACTACTGATAATGAGATATTACCTTCAGGATACAATATTCACCAGTTAGACCGTACTAACCTAGTACTACTGATAATGAGATACTACCTCCAGGATATAATATTCACTGGTTAGACCATACTAACCTAGTACTACTGACAATGAGATACTACCTCCAGGATACAATATTCACCGGTTAGACCGTACTAACCTAGTACTACTGATAATGAGATACTACCTCCAGGATACAATATTCACCAGTTAGACTGTACTAACCTAGTACTACTGACAATGAGATACTACCTCCAGGATATAATATTCACCGTTAGACCGTACTAACCTAGTACTACTGACAATGAGATACTACCTCCACGATATAATATTCACCGGTTAGACCGTACTAACCTAGTACTACTGACAATGAGATACTACCTCCAGGACACAATATTCACCAGTTAGACCGTACTAACCTAGTACTACTGATAATGAGATACTTCCTCCAGGATATAATATTCACCGGTTAGAACGTACTAACCTAGTACTACTGATAATGAGATACTACATCCACGATATAATATTCACCGGTTAGACCGTACTAACCTAGTACTACTGACAATGAAATACTACCTCCAGGATATGATATTCACCGGTTAGACCATACTAACCTAGTACTACTGATAATGAGATACTACCTCCAGGATATAATATTCACTGGTTAGAACGTACTAACCTAGTACTACTGATAATGAGATACTACCTCCAGGATACAATATTCACCGGTTAGACCGTACTAACCTAGTACTACTGATAGTGAGATACTACCTCCAGGATATAATATTCACCGGTTAGACCGTACTAACCTAGTACTACTGATAATGAGATACTACCTCCAGGATATAAAATTCCCTGGTTAGACCGTACTAACCTAGTACTACTAACAATGAGATACTACCTCCTTGATACAATATTCACCGGTTAGACTGCACTAACCTAGTACTACCGATAATGAGATACTACCTCCAGGATACAATATTCACCGGTTAGACCGTACTAACCTAGTACTACTGACAATGAGATACTACCTCCAGGATACAATATTCACTGGTTAGACCGTACTAACCTAGTATTTTATTTTATTATTTTTATTTTACATTTGTTAACCGGGATGGTCCGACTGGATACATGTCCTTTTTCAGCGGAGGCCCGGGGAGAAAAGCTCCAACAGAGTTACATTGATAATTAGGTACAGTAAATGAGCTGCAAGAACTTAACAAAAACATAGGCTATTTACATACAAGTACAATGCTGCCATTACTATTTCTGAGATTACTTCAAATGTAACATTAATAACATATTAGCAAGGACGTTAGGCAGTATAATGACATAGAGTTAGGCAGGATACATATTTCTTTATCACAGTATACAAAGTACTTATCATCTTAGCTAGTTGTTTATGTTTTAGTTAATGGCACAAAGCTAGTCTGGGTTTGAGCAAGGACATAGCCAGTGTGACTTGAAGTGGAGTTTTAGACTATTTTTGAATTGACTTAGAGAAGTTGCAAGCGTGATGTTATTTGGGAGAGAGTTCCATATTTTACCAGTGGTGTTGGCAAATAGCGCGTCACCACCTAGGTTGAGAGATTTAGTTGTTTGGACAAGGAGTCTGTTTGCTGAGCGGCAGCTTAGATTGGAGTAGGGAGTCATTAAGTTTTTTAGTGCTGGGGTATTCTCAGGTTGTTTAAGGATTTTGAAGGTCTCTATGAGTTGGGACTGGTGAAGAAGGTGTGGGAATTCTATCCATCCAAGCTTTTTCAGTTTAGTACAGTGGTGTGTTCTGTAGGGTAGGCCTGTAACGAACCTGGCAATGTGATTATAGCAGGATGAGAGCTTGGCCAGATCAGATTTGTTAAGGTGAGTGAGGACAGGAGAGGCATATAGTAGGGTTGAGAGAAGGTGTGAACGGGTTGTGGCTGCCCTGGCATTCTGGGTAAGGAAGGCTTTAATTCTATATAGGGTCCCAAGTTTCTTGTTGACTGACTTAATGGCTTGGTTGATATGTATATCAAATCTGAGTTTATTGTCAATGTTTACTCCTAATAGCTTTGTATAGGTGTCTGGGGAGATGATGGTCTCATTATTGGATTTTATAGTGAAGTTTTCAGTCGGAGATCTATTGGTTGGGTAGAAGAGAAGTACCTTGGTTTTGTTTGGATTTAAGATCAGGAGATGGTTGGCAAGCCAGTTTTCGACTTTGGTGAAGCTATGTTGGGTGGTAGTTAGTAGATTTGCAAGAGAGGCATTGGAACATATTATAGTCGAGTCATCTGCATATTGAATGCAGGTGGCTTCAGGGATGACTGTTTGGATGCCGTTTATGAATACTGAAAAGAGGAGAGGTCCTAATATGGAACCTTGAGGAACTCCTATGGTATTTGGTAGTAGGCAGGAGAGCTTGTTTTGCCACATTACTGCTTGTTGTCTCCCAGTGAGGTAAGCTTGAAACCAGTCAAGGGCTGGAGTATCTAGATACAGGGTTTTTAAAGTATATAGAAGTAACTGATGGTTTACCATATCGAAGGCTTTCGATAGGTCCAGGAAGAGAGCGGAGGATATTTTTTTATTATTCCAGTTAAGATTAATGTTTTCAGTAAAAGAGAGGAGGGCAGTGGTTGTACTATGATGGGGTCTGAATCCATGTTGAGAGTCTGTGAGTAGTTTATTTTGGGTTAGATAGAGTATTAGTTGGTTGTGCATGCACTTTTCCATAATTTTGGCAAGTGGTGATAGTATGGCTATAGGTCTATAGTTGGATAGTTCTGTGGATGAACCTCCTTTGTGGAGTGGAATAACATAGGATATTTTCCAAATTGAGGGATTGAGGCCTCGGTTATGGTTCTGTTAATTAGGATTGAGATAGGGTAGGCTACGACATCTGCAGCAATTTGCAGGTATTCAGCCGGCAGAAGATCGGCTGCAAGGGTGGTTGGCTTCAGTTTTTTCAAAAGGGATCTGATAAAGGATGTGGACACTGGCTGGAAGTTAAAAGAGAGTGGTGAGTCGGGTATAGTGTTTATAGAAGTGTGGGGAGGAGAAAGTTGGTTAGCTAATGACTGGATGGTTTCTGTGAAGAAAGTATTGAATGAATTGGCTATATCTTCTTGGCTCTTGTCAGATAATGTTCCTGGGATCGGAGTAGTGGATTTGCCTGGTTGGAGAAGTTTATTTATGCCTGCCCAGTACTTTTGAGGGTTATTCTGATGTTTATGTTGCAGATTGTAGAAGTAATTTTTCTTATCTAGTATGATGGCTTTTTTAGTCTCATTTCTAAGTTGTTGGAATTTGATACGATATAGGGGTAGTTTGGTAGTGCGCCATTTATCCCACGCTTTGTCTCTAGTTGTTATTTTGGTTTTGGTGTCTGTTGTTAGCCAGGGTGCTAGTTGAGTTTTAATTCTTATTGAGTTTAGGGGCATGCGAGTCAAGTATAGTAAGGAATGAATTGTTAAATGATGACACTGCCTCATCAAGGGGAAGAAACTTTAGTTTTGTCCAGTTACATGATTTGAGTTCAAGTTGAAATTTAGTTGGGTCAAAGTTTTTCTTGGATCTGATAGACCTATAAATAGGTAAGCTTGTACAATTAATTTTGTCTTTCATGATGTATGTGAGCAGGTGATCACTAAGATCATGAGGGAGTTCAGACATATAGTTCTGGGGATGACTGTTGGTGAGTATCCAGTCTAGTATACTCTCTTTTTGGTTATTGTTACCTGTACGTGTGGTAGATGATATTATCTGAGAGAATCCATGTAGGTTAACAGGGATGGGGTTGGACTGTGCTGTGCATTGGTTCCAGTCAATATTAACATCGCCCAGGACAATGGTTTCTTGAGGGTAGTTGTTGGCTATCCAATGTAGAATGACCTCTAGTGTTTCTACATTGTTCCCAGGGGAATATAGGTGACAATTAAGTTAATGCCTTATGATTATTTAGTAGAATTTTTAGAGCTAGTATTTCAGCGTTAGAGACCTGGGGTGGTATAGGGTTAGTTATGATGTTAAGTGTGCTATTATATAAGACGGCTATTCCACCTCCTCTTTTCTTTACTCTATCTGCCCTAAGTATATTGTAACCAGGAGGCAGGATCTCATTGTCTTTGGTTGATGGCCGGAGCCATGTTTCAGATAGACACATTATGTTGGGGAGGTATGTGGCTAGTACAGCATGCAGGCTATGTATCTTATTGTTTAGGCTTCTAATGTTTAAGTGGCATATTAGGAGGGAGTTGACCAGTCGGTGGGAGAGTGGTGGGCTGGTAGGATTTTGAGTTAAGGTTGGGCCTGGATTAGGATGGATGTCCCCATCTTTGGTTATGTTTTTTCTTAGATATGCTAGTAGTCTAATAACTTTGAATAGTAGTTTTAGTTCATATTTGGATTTTGGTGTTGACTGGAGTGTTTTTTTTATAAGCAAGTGGTTGGAATTTATAATTCTTGGGGTAGTGTAGTAGTGGGTAAGTTCCGCAGTCAGTGGAGGTAGGGGGGTCTTGGTTTGGCATTTTGGATAAGAGAAACCTATGAATGTGAGATTTTCATAGCTAGTAAGAAAGTATGGCAGAATTAAGGGTGGTAAGATAAGAGGAAGGAGTTTATAATTATTTATAGACATGTTATATGTCATCAATGGGTGGGGTCAATGTGTTTCAGAGGAATAGTAGTGGTTAAACAGTAAAGTGGTGGGGGGGAGGAAATTGGAGAGGAAGTTGTGTAGGTTGGAGAGGAAGTAGGGGTGTGGCCTAGTGGCTATAAATGTAGACACAGTGGGGGAGGGTGGAATAAGGGGACAGGGAGGGGAGCGAAGCGAGCCCGAGCCAGCGAGCATAGCGAGCGTATCCTACCTCCAGGATACTATATTCACTGGTTAGACCGTGCTAACCTAGTACTACTGATAATGAGATACTACCTCCAGGATATAATATTCACCGGGTAGACTGTACTAACCTAGTACTACTGACAATGAGATACTACCTCCAGGATACAATATTCGCCGGTTAGACTGTGCTAACCTAGTACTACTGATAATGAGATACTACCTCCTTGATACAATATTCACCGGTTAGACCGTACTAACCTAGTACTACTGACAATAAGATACTTCCTTCTGGATATAATATTCACTGGTTAGACCGTACTAACCTAGTACTACTGACAATGAGATACTATCTCCAGGATACTATACTCACCGGTTAGACCGTACTAACCTAGTACTACTGACAATGAGATACTACCTCCAGGATACAATATTCACCGGTTAGACCGCACTAACCTAGTACTACTGACAATGAGATACTACCTCCAGGATACAATATTCACCGGTTAGACCGTACTAACCTAGTACTACTGACAATGAGATACTACCTCTAGGATACAATATTCACCGGTTAGACCATACTAACCTAGTACTACTAACAATGAGATACTACCTCCAGGATACAATATTCACCGGTTAGACCGTACTACCCTAGTACTACTGATAATGAGATACTTCCTCCTGGATATAATATTCACTGGTTAGACCGTACTAACCTAGTATTACTGACAATGAGATACTTCCTCCTGGATATAATATTCACCTGTTAGACCGTGCTTACCTAGTACTACTGATAATGAGAGACTACCTCCAGGATATAATATTCACTGGTTAGACAGTACTAACCTAGTACTACTGATAATGAGATACTACCTCCAGGATACAATATTCACTGGTTAGAACATACTAACCTAGTACTACTGATAATGAGATACTACCTCCAGGATACAATATTCACTGGTTAGAACATACTAACCTAGTACTACTGATAATGAGATACTTCCTCCTGGATACAATATTCACCGGTTAGAATGTTCTAACCTAGTACTACTGACAATGAGATACTTCCTCCTGGATATAATATTCACTGGTTAGACCGTACTAACCTAGTACTACTGACAAGGAGATACTACCTCCAGGATACTATATTCACCGGTTACACCGTCCTAACCTAGTACTACTGACAATGAGATACTACCTCCAGGATACAATATTAACCGGATAAACCGTACTAACCTAGTACTACTGACAATGAGATATTACCTCCAGGATACTATATTCACCAGTTAGACCGTGCTAACCTAGTACTACTGACAATGAGATACTACCTCCAGGACACAATATTCACCGGTTAGACCGTACTAACCTAGTACTACTGACAATGAGATACTACCTCCAGGATACAATATTCACCGGTTAGACCATACTAACCTAGTACTACTAACAATGTGATACTACCTCCAGGATACAATATTCACTGGTTAGAACGTACGAACCTAGTACTACTGATAATGAGATACTACCTCCTTGATACAATATTCACCGGTTAGACCGTACTAACCTAGTACTACTGACAATGAGATACTACCTCCAGGATACAATATTCACCAGTTAGAACGTACTAACCTAGTACTACTGATAATGAGATACTACCTCCAGGATACAATATTCACCGGTTAGACCGTACTAACCTAGTACTACTAACAATGAGATACTACCTCCAGGATACAATATTCACCGGTTAGACCGTACTAACCTAGTACTACTGATAATGAGATACTACCTCCAGGATACAATGTTCATCGGTTAGACCGTACTAACCTAGTACTACTGACAATGAGATACTACCTCCAGGATAGAATATTCACCGGTTAGACCGTACTAACCTAGTACTACTGATAATGAGATACTACCTCCAGGCTATAATATTCACTGGTTAGACCGTACGAACCTAGTACTACTGACAATGAGATACTTCCTCCAATATACAATATTCTCCGGTTACACCGTACTAACCTAGTACTACTGATAATGAGATACTACATCCAGGATATAATATTCTCCGGTTAGACCGTACTAACCTAGTACTACCGATAATGAGATACTACCTCCAGGATACAATATTCACCGGTTAGACTGTACTAACCTAGTACTACTGACAATGAGATACTACCTCCAGGATATAATACTCACCGGTTAGACCGTACTAACCTAGTACTACTGATAATGAGATACTACCTCCAGGATACAATATTCACCAGTTAGACCGTACTAACCTAGTACTACTGATAATGAGATACTACCTCCAGGATACAATATTCACTGGTTAGACTGTACTAACCTAGTACTACTGATAATGAGATACTACCTCCAGGATATAATATTCACCGGTTAGACCATGCTAACCTAGTACTACTGACAATGAGATACTACCGCCAGGATATAATATTCACCGGTTAGACCATACCAACCTAGTACTACTGATAATGAGATACTACGTCCAGGATACAATATTCACCGGTTAGAACATACTAACCTAGTACTACTGATAATGAGATACTACCTCTAGGATATAATATTCACCGGTTAGAATGTACTAACCTAGTACTACTAATAATGAGATACTTTCTCCTGGATATAATATTCACCGGTTAGACTGTACTAACCTAGTACTACTGACAATGAGATACTACCTCTATGATATAATATTCACCAGTTAGACTGTACTAACCTAGTACTACTGACAATGAAATACTACCTCCAGTATACAATATTCACCGGTTAGAACATACTAACCTAGTACTACTGACAATGAGATACTACCTCCAGGATATAATATTCACTGGTTAGACTGTACTAACCTAGTACTACTGATAATGAGATACTACCTCCAGGATATAATATTCACCAGTTAGACCGTACTAACCTAGTACTACTGATAATGAGATACTACCTCCAGAATACAATATTCACCAGTTAGACCGTACTAACCTAGTACTACTGATAATGAGATACTACCTCCAGGATACAATATTCACCAGTTAGACCGTACTAACCTAATACTACTGATAACGAGATACTACCTCCAGGATACAATATTCACAGGTTAGACCGTACTAACCTAGTACTACTGATAATGAGATACTACCTCCAGGATACAATATTCACCAGTTAGACCGTACTAACCTAGTACTACTGACAATGAGATACTACCTCCAGGATATAATATTCACAGGTTACACCGTACTAACCTAGTACTACTGACAATGAGATACTACCTCCAGGATACAATATTCACCGGTTAGACCGTACTAACCTAGTACTACTGATAATGAGATACTACCTCCAGGATATAATATTCACCGGTTAGACCTTACTAACCTAGTACTACTGATAATGAGATACTACCTCCAGGATATAATATTCACCGGTTAGACCGTACTAACCTCGTACTACTGATAATGAGATACTACCTCCGGACTATAATATTCACCGGTTAGACCGTACTAACCTAGTACTACCGATAATGAGATACTACCCCCAGGATACAATATTCACCGGTTAGGATGTACTAACCTAGTACTACTAACAATGAGATACTACCTCCAGGATATAATATTCACCGGTTAGACCGTACTAACCTAGTACTACTGATAATGAGATACTACCTCCAGGATACAATATTCACCGGTTAGACCGTGCTAACCTAGTACTACTGATAATGCGATACTACCTCCAGGATATAATATTCACTGGTTAGATCATACTAACCTAGTACTACTGACAATGAGATACTACCTCCAGGATACAATATTCACCGGTTAGACCGTACTAACCTAGTACTACTGATAATGAGATACTACCTCCAGGATACAATATTCACCAGTTAGACTGTACTAACCTAGTACTACTGACAATGAGATACTACCTCCAGGATATAATATTCACCGTTAGACCGTACTAACCTAGTACTACTGAATATGAGATACTACCTCCACGATATAATATTCACCGGTTAGACCATACTAACCTAGTACTACTGACAATGAGATACTACCTCCAGGATACAATATTCACCAGTTAGACCGTACTAACCTAGTACTACTGATAATGAGATACTTCCTCCAGGATATAATATTCACCGGTAAGAACGTACTAACCTAGTACTACTGATAATGAGATACTACATCCACGATATAATATTCACCGGTTAGACCGTACCAACCTAGTACTACTGATAATGAGATACTACCTCCAGGATATAATATTCACCGGTTAGAACGTACTAACCTAGTACTACTGATAATGAGATACTACCTCCAGGATATAATATTCACCGGTTAGACCGTACTAACCTAGTACTACTGACAATGAAATACTACCTCCAGGATATAATATTCACCGGTTAGACCATACTAACCTAGTACTACTGATAATGAGATACTACCTCCAGGATATAATATTCACTGGTTAGAACGTACTAACCTAGTACTACTGATAATGAGATACTACCTCCAGGATACAATATTCACCGGTTAGACCATACTAACCTAGTACTACTGATAGTGAGATACTACCTCCAGGATATAATATTCACTGGTTAGACCGTACTAACCTAGTACTACTGATAATGAGATACTACCTCCAGGATATAAAATTCCCCGGTTAGACCGTACTAACCTAGTACTACTAACAATGAGATACTACCTCCTTGATACAATATTCACCGGTTAGACTGCACTAACCTAGTACTACCGATAATGAGATACTACCTCCAGGATACAATATTCACCGGTTAGACCGTACTAACCTAGTACTACTGACAATGAGATACTACCTCCAGGATACAATATTCACAGGTTAGACAGTACTAACCTAGTATTTTATTTTATTATTTTTATTTTACATTTGTTAACCGGGATGGTCCGACTGGATACATGTCCTTTTTCAGCGGAGGCCCGGGGAGAAAAGCTCCAACAGAGTTACATTGATAATTAGGTACAGTAAATGAGCTGCAAGAACTTAACAAAAACATAGGCTATTTACATACAAGTACAATGCTGCCATTACTATTTCTGAGATTACTTCAAATGTAACATTAATAACATATTAGCAAGGACGTTAGGCAGTATAATGACATAGAGTTAGGCAGGATACATATTTCTTTATCACAGTATACAAAGTACTTATCATCTTAGCTAGTTGTTTATGTTTTAGTTAATGGCACAAAGCTAGTCTGGGTTTGAGCAAGGACATAGCCAGTGTGACTTGAAGTGGAGTTTTAGACTATTTTTGAATTGACTTAGAGAAGTTGCAAGCGTGATGTTATTTGGGAGAGAGTTCCATATTTTACCAGTGGTGTTGGCAAATGGCGTCACCACCTAGGTTGAGAGATTTAGTTGTTTGGACAAGGAGTCTGTTTGCTGAGTGAAGGCAGCTTAGATTGGAGTAGGGAGTCATTAAATTTTTTAGTGCTGGGGTATTCTCAGGTTGTTTAAGGATTTTGAAGGCCTCTATGAGTTGGGACTGGTGAAGAAGGTGTGGGAATTCTATCCATCCAAGCTTTTTCAGGTTAGTTCAGTGGTGTGTTCTGTAGGGTAGGCCTGTAACGAACCTGGCAATGTGATTCTAGCAGGATGAGAGCTTGGCCAGATCAGATTTGTTAAGGTGAGTGAGGACAGGAGAGGCATATAGTAGGGTAGAGAGAAGGTGAACGGGTTGTGGCTGCCCTGGCATTCTGGGTAAGGAAGGCTTTAATTCTATATAGGGTCCCAAGTTTCTTGTTGACTGACTTAATGGCTTGGTTGATATGTATATCAAATCTGAGTTTATTGTCAATGTTTACTCCTAATAGCTTTGTATAGGTGTCTGGGGAGATGATGGTCTCATTATTGGATTTTATAGTGAAGTTTTCAGTCGGAGATCTATTGGTTGGGTAGAAGAGAAGTACCTTGGTTTTGTTTGGATTTAAGATCAGGAGATGGTTGGCAAGCCAGTTTTCGACTTTGGTGAAGCTATGTTGGGTGGTAGTTAGTAGATTTGCAAGAGAGGCATTGGAACATATTATAGTCGAGTCATCTGCATATTGAATGCAGGTGGCTTCAGGGATGACTGTTTGGATGCCGTTTATGAATACTGAAAAGAGGAGAGGTCCTAATATGGAACCTTGAGGAACTCCTATGGTATTTGGTAGTAGGCAGGAGGATGCCGTTTATGAATACTGAAAAGAGGAGAGGTCCTAATATGGAACCTTGAGGAACTCCTATGGTATTTGGTAGTAGGCAGGAGAGCTTGTTTTGCCACATTACTGCTTGTTGTCTCCCAGTGAGGTAAGCTTGAAACCAGTCAAGGGCTGGAGTATCTAGATACAGGGTTTTTAAAGTATATAGAAGTAACTGATGGTTTACCATATCGAAGGCTTTCGATAGGTCCAGGAAGAGAGCGAGGATATTTTTTATTATTCGGTTAAGATTAATGTTTTCAGTAAAAGAGAGGAGGGCAGTGGTTGTACTATGATGGGGTCTGAATCCATGTTGAGAGTCTGTGAGTAGTTTATTTTGGGTTAGATAGAGTATTAGTTGGTTGTGCATGCACTTTTCCATAATTTTGGCAAGTGGTGATAGTATGGCTATAGGTCTATAGTTGGATAGTTCTGTGGATGAACCTCCTTTGTGGAGTGGAATAACATAGGATATTTTCCAAATTGAGGGATTGAGGCCTCGGTTATGGTTCTGTTAATTAGGATTGAGATAGGGTAGGCTACGACATCTGCGGCAATTTGCAGGTATTCAGCCCGGCAGAAGATCGGCTGCAAGGGTGGTTGGCTTCAGTTTTTTCAAAGGGATCTGATAAAGGATGTGGACACTGGCTGGAAGTTAAAAGAGAGTGGTGAGTCGGGTATAGTGTTTATAGAAGTGTGGGGAGAAAGTTGGTTAGCTAATGACTGGATGGTTTCTGTGAAGAAAGTATTGAATGAATTGGCTATATCTTCTTGGCTCTTGTCAGATAATGTTCCTGGGATCGAGTAGTGGATTTGCCTGGTTGGAAAAGTTTATTTATGCCTGCCCAGTACTTTTGAGGTTATTCTGATGTTTATGTTGCAGATTGTAGAAGTAATTTTCTTATCTAGTATGATGGCTTTTTAGTCTCATTTCTAAGTTGTTGGAATTTGATACGATATAGGGGTAGTTGGTAGTCGCCATTTATCCCAGGCTTTGTCTCTAGTTGTTATTTTGGTTTTGGTGTGTGTTGTTAGCCAGGGTGCTAGTAGAGTTTTAATTCTTATTGAGCGTTTAGGGCATGCGAGTCAAGTATAGTAAGGAATGAATTGTTAAATGATGACACTGCCTCATCAAGGGGAAGAAACTTTAGTTTTGTCCAGTTACATGATTTGAGTTCAAGTTGAAATTTAGTTGGGTCAAAGTTTTTCTTGGATCTGATAGACCTAAAATAGGTAAGCTTTGTACAATTAATTTTGTCTTTCATGATGTATGTGAGCAGGTGATCACTAAGATCATTAGGAGAGTTCCAGACATATAGTTCTGGGGATGACTGTTGGTGAGTATCCAGTCTAGTATACTCTCTTTTTGGTTATTGTTACCTGTACGTGTGGTAGATGATATTATCTGGAGAGAATCCATGTAGGTTAACAGGATGGGGTTGGACTGTGCTGTGCATTGGTTTCAGTCAATATTAACATCGCCCAGGACAATGGTTTCTTGAGGGTAGTTGTTGGCTATCCAATGTAGAATGACCTCTAGTGTTTCTACATTGTTCCCAGGGGAATATAGGTGACAATTAAGTTAATGCCCTTATGATTATTTAGTAGAATTTTAGAGCTAGTATTTCAGCGTTAGAGACCTGGGGTGGTTGTATAGGGTTAGTTATGATGTTAAGTGTGCTATTATATAAGGCGGCTATTCCACCTCCTCTTTTTCTTTACTCTATCTGCCCTAAGTATATTGTAACCAGGAGGCAGGATCTCATTGTCTTTGGTTGATGGCGGAGCCATGTTTCAGATAGACACATTATGTTGGGGAGGTATGTATTAGTACAGCATGCAGGCTATGTATCTTATTGTTTAGGCTTCTAATGTTTAAGTGGCATATTAGGAGGGAGTTGACCAGTCGGTGGGAGAGTGGTGGGCTGGTAGGATTTTGAGTTAAGGTTGGGCCTGGATTAGGATGGATGTCCCCATCTTTGGTTATGTTTTTTCTTAGATATGCTAGTAGTCTAATAACTTTGAATAGTAGTTTTAGTTCATATTTGGATTTTGGTGTTGACTGGAGTGGTTTTTTTTAGAAGCAAGTGGTTGGAATTTATAATTCTTGGGGTAGTGTAGTAGTGGGCAAGTTCCGCAGTCAGTGGAGGTAGGGGGGGTCTTGGTTTGGCATTTTGGATAAGAGAAACCTACGAATGTGAGATTTTCATAGCTAGTAAGAAAGTATGGCAGAATTAAGAGTGGATATATAAGAGGAAGGAGTTTATAATTATTTGTAGACATGTTATATGTCATCAATGGGTGGGGTCAATGTGTTTCAGAGGAATAGTAGTGGTTAAACAGTAAAGTGGTGGGGGGGGGAATTGGAGAGGAAGTTGTGTAGGTTGGAGAGGAAGATGGGGTGTGGCCTAGTGGCTATAAATGTAGACACAGTGGGGGCGGGTGGGATAAGGGGGCAGGGAGGGGAGCGAAGCGAGTCCGAGCCAGCGAGCATAGCGAGCATATCCTACCTCCAGGATACTATATTCACAGGTTAGACCATGCTAACCTAGTACTACTGATAATGAGATACTACCTCCAGGATATAATATTCACTGGTTAGACCATACTAACCTAGTATTACTGATAATGAGATACTACCTCCAGGATATAATATTCACCGGTTAGACTGTACTAACCTAGTACTTCTGACAATGAGAAACTACCTCCAGGATATAATATTCACCGGTTAGACTGTACTAACCTAGTACTACTGATAATGAGATACTACCTCCTTGATACAATATTCACCGGTTAGACCGTACTAACCTAGTACTACTGACAATGAGATACTTCCTCCTGGATATAATATTCACTGGTTAGACCATACTAACCTAGTACTACTGACAATGAGATACTATCTCCAGGATACTATATTCACCGGTTAGACCGTGCTAACCTAGTACTACTGACAATGAGATACTACCTCCAGGATACAATATTCACCGGTTAGACCATACTAACCTAGTACTACTGACAATGAGATACTACCTCCAGGATACTATATTCACCGGTTAGACCGTGCTAACCTAGTACTACTGACAATGAGATACTATCTCCAAGACACAATATTCACCAGTTAGACCGTACTAACCTAGTACTACTGACAATGAGATACTACCTCTAGGATACAATATTCAACAGTTAGACCATACTAACCTAGTACTACTAACAATGAGATACTACCTCCAGGATACAATATTCACCGGTTAGACCGTACTACCCTAGTACTACTGATAATGAGATACTTCCTCCTGGATATAATATTCACTGGTTAGACCGTACTAACCTGGTATTACTGACAATGAGATACTTCCTCCTGGATATAATATTCACCTGTTAGACCGTACTAACCTAGTACTACTGATAATGAGATACTACCTCCAGGACACAATATTCTCTGGTTAGAACGTACTAACCTAGTACTACTGATAATGAGATACTACCTCCAGGATACAATATTCACTGGTTAGAACGTACTAACCTAGTACTACTGATAATGCGATACTTCCTCCTGGATACAATATTCACCGGTTAGAATGTACTAACCTAGTACTACTGACAATGAGATACTTCCTCCTGGATATAATATTCACTGGTTAGACCGTACTAACCTAGTACTACTGACAAGGAGATACTACATCCAGGATACTATATTCACCGGTTACACCGTCCTAACCTAGTACTACTGACAATGAGATACTACCTCCAGGATACCATATTAACCGGTTAGACCGTACTAACCTAGTACTACTGACAATGAGATATTACCTCCAGCATACTATATTCACCAGTTAGACCGTGCTAACCTAGTACTACTGACAATGAGATACTACCTCCAGGACACAATATTCACCGGTTAGACCGTACTAACCTAGTACTACTGACAATGAGATACTACCTCCAGGATACAATATTCACCGGTTAGACCATACTAACCTAGTACTACTAACAATGTGATACTACCTGCAGGATACAATATTCACCGGTTAGACCGTACTAACCTAGTACTACTGATAATGAGATACTACCTCCTTGATACAATATTCACCGGTTAGACCGTACTAACCTAGTACTACTGACAATGAGATACTACCTCCAGGATACAATATTCACCGGTTAGAACATGCTAACCTAGTACTACTGATAATGAGATACTACCTCCAGGATACAATATTCACCGGTTAGACCGTACTAACCTAGTACTACTAACAATGAGATACTGCCTCCAGGATACAATATTCACCGGTTAGACCGCACTAACCTAGTACTACTGATAATGAGATACTACCTCCAGGATACAATGTTCATCGGTTAGACCGTACGAACCTAGTACTACTGACAATGAGATACTTCCTCCAGGATACAATATTCTCCGGTTACACCGTACTAACCTAGTACTACTGATAATGAGATACTACCTCCAGGCTATAATATTCACTGGTTAGACTGTACGAACCTAGTACTACTGACAATGAGATACTTCCTCCAGGATACAATATTCTCCGGTTACACCGTACTAACCTAGTACTACTGATAATGAGATACTACATCCAGGATATAATATTCTCCGGTTAGACCGTACTAACCTAGTACTACCGATAATGAGATACTACCTCCAGGATACAATATTCACCGGTTAGACTGTACTAACCTAGTACTACTGACAATGAGATACTACCTCCAGGATATAATACTCACTGGTTAGACTGTACTAACCTAGTACTACTGATAATGAGATACTACCTCCAGGATACAATATTCACCAGTTAGACAGTACTAACCTAGTACTACTGATAATGAGATACTACCTCCAGTATACAATATTCACTGGTTAGACCGTACTAACCTAGTACTACTGATAATGAGATACTACCTCCAGGATATAATATTCACCGGTTAGACCATACCAACCTAGTACTACTGATAATGAGATACTACGTCCAGGATACAATATTCACCGGTTAGAACATACTAACCTAGTACTACTGATAATGAGATACTACCTCTAGGATATAATATTCACCGGTTAGAACGTACTAACCTAGTACTACTGATAAGGAAATACTTCCTCCTGGATATAATATTCACCGGTTAGACTGTACTAACCTAGTACTACTGACAATGAGATACTACCTCTATGATATAATATTCACCAGTGAGACTGTACTAACCTAGTACTACTGACAATGAAATACTACCTCCAGTATACAATATTCACCGGTTAGACCATACTAACCTAGTACTACTGACAATGAGATACTACCTCCAGGATATAATATTCACTGGTTAGACCGTACTAACCTAGTACTACTGAAAATGAGATACTACCTCCAGGATATAATATTCACCGGTTAGACCGTACTAACCTAGTATTACTGATAATGAGATACTACCTCCAGAATACAATATTCACCGGTTAGACCGTACTAACCTAGTACTACTGACAATGAGATACTACCTCCAGGATATAATATTCACCATTAGACCGTACTAACCTAGTACTACTGACAATGAGATACTACCTGCAGGATATAATATTCACCGGTTAGACCGTACTAACCTAGTACTACTGACAATGAGATACTACCTCCAGGATACAATATTCACCGGTTAGACCGTGCTAACCTAGTACTACTGATAATGAGATACTACCTCCAGGATATAATATTCACCGGTTAGACCGCATTTCAACCTAGTACTACTGATAATGAGATACTACCTCCTGACTATAATACATTGAGATAAATTTTTTTTCCCCTTTTTCCAGGAAATATAATAAAAAATTCACCCCCGGTTTTTTGACCATAACCCAACCTAAAAGGGGTTTTTTTAAAAATTTTCCCGAATAAAAGAGATACTACCTCCAGGAAAAATTAAATTTAATATTC